>NC_022014.1:40705537-40713075 GCF_000317375.1 Microtus ochrogaster
GAGACCAGCCTGGTCTACAGAGCTAGTTCCAGGACAGGCTCCAAAGCCCCAGAGAAACCCTGTCTCGAAAAAAAAACAAAAACAAAAAAAAAAACAAAAAAAAACAAAAAAAAAACATGAGGACCTGAGTTCAATCCCCAAAAGGGATGTAAAAGTTGGCTACCACAGCATGTATTTGTAATACCAGCTCTGAGGAGGTAAACAAAGTCTGAGACCTCGGGCTTGCTGGCCAGTCAGCCAAGCCTCATCAGTGAGCTTCGGGTCCCAGGGAAGAGTTTCTGTTGCAAAAGACAAGGTGAACAGCTCCTGTGGATCAGTACCCAAGGTTGGCATCTGGTGTGTGCGTATGTATACAGAGAGAGAGAGAGAGAGAGAGAGAGAGAGAGAGAGAGAGAGAGAGAGAACAGGTTCTGATTGGTCTGGGGCATCCAGTCTAGACAGAGGGCAGGGAGACAAGAGAGCACTTTCCTGAGTCTGGCCCTGACGGGCATGTGTACCCTCAGTGGCCATGGAGAGGACTTTATCTTTTGATGGAGAGTAGAATGGACAGGGCAAAGAGCTGACTTGAAGATTCAGGTTTCCGGGAATGGACCAACAGAAACCATATGCCCCTCAGGTCTTACCCTGGTAGAAGGTAGAGTCCTCTTAGGTCAACTTTCTCAACGCTCCATACCTGCCCTATTGATTAGCTGAAGTGAGGCCACATCATAGGACCTACTGCCTCCATTATGTCCTCTGTTTTTGTTGGTTTTTGAGACAAGGTTTCTCTGTGTAGATTTGGATGATAAGGAACTCACTCTGTAGACTAGGTTGGCCTCAAACTCACAGAGCTCCACCCGCCTCTGCCTCCCAAGTGCTGGGATATAAGGTGTGCACCACTATCACCCAGTCAATTATGTCCTCTGAAGGAATATAAGGAGAGCCCAGCTAGGTTTAGGAGGAGTGTGGTGTGACATTTGTCATTCATGTCTACTGTGTACAAGGGATGTGGGTGTCCCACTGCGAGAGGCCCGAGACCCTGCTATTTGCTCTTGGTGCCTTCTGGGACCTCTAGTTAAGAGAATTTTTTTAGAGATTCTGTAAGAGTTGAGTGGTTGTCTAGGCAAACCTTGAATTCTTGACCTTCCTGCCTCCACCTCCCAAGAGCTGGGATTACAGTTGTGTGCCACCATACCTGACTATATTGAAAAGGGACACACTGAGTGGCTCTTTCCCTTTGCCAAGAGGGCTGATGACATACACATGGCACAGCTGTTAAATGCCTTTCCTATCCAGATCTGGGCGGCAACATTGCTCAACAGTTTCTCTGGAGTTGGGGCAATCCTATTTCCTCCTCCAGTCTGAGAGTTCTGGTTTTCACAGACACACTCAGATACAGCCCAGGGCCGTTAGATGGGAAGGACCTTCCACCGACAGAGAAAGGTCAGCAAGCTGCTCCTAGCAGGAGCCGACAGGCCTGACACGCTCCACTCCTGCAGGAGGGACACATCTGGGGCTCCATGAGGAGGACGGCTCTCATCCTGGGCTCTGGGCTGCTCTTGTCTGTAGCCTTCTGGAACTCAGTCACATGGTAAGTGTGCCCCAGATCTTTGGGGTGAAAGGCGCGGCATGAACGAGCTGGATTTCCAGTCTTCCTGGACATGTAAATGTTTTTCCTTCCAAGGCATCTTCAGAGATTTTGGGGTGCTTCTGGCTACTTTTGGCAGACCCAGTGGGAGAAACTGCTGTCCACATTTGAAGGCAACGAGTGGCTCTTGTTCTTTATAGGTGAGGTTGCAGCCAGAAGGCTGTGTGTTGTACTCCACTCTCGTTCTTTCCCACGCTGCTCTTTATCATTTATTGCTACTGTTGTTATATTATTATCATATTTACTTCACCTGCATGTGGAGGTCAGAGGACAACTTGCAGGAGGTGGTTCTCTCCTTCTACCATGTGGTCCTGGGAGTTGAACTCAGGTTGTCAGGCTTGCCGCAAGCGCCTTGACCTGCTGCTCTATCTTATGGGCTCCGTCTGGAAATGTCGCACTGGCTGTCCTGGAACTCAATTTGTAGACCAGGCTATCTCTGAACTCACAGAGATCCTCCTGCCTCTGTTTCCTGGGTGCTGGGATTGCAGCACACAACACTATCTGCCCAATCTGCTGTTTTAACCAAGGTTTTTGCTGAATGCTTGTAGCCATCTTGTCACACGAGCAAGGGCTTAATATTCTAAGGTGCCGGGTCTGTTCTGTCACGTGAAAGACTCTTCCTTAGTTCACTACCACTAATGGACATTTCAGCTACTTTAGGTGTTTCCTTGCGATTAAAAAAAATACTAGCCGGGCGATGGTGGCGCACGCCTTTAATCCCAGCACTTGGGAGGCAGAGGCAGGCGGATCTCTGTGAGTTCGAGACCAGCCTGGTCTACAGAGCGAGTTCCAGGACAGGCTCCAAAGCCACAGAGAAACTCTGTCTCGAAAAACCAAAAAAAAAAAAAAAATACTATATTTAGCCAGGCGGTGGTGGCACACGCCTTTAATCCCAGCACTCGGGAAGCAGAGGCAGGCAGATCTCTAAGTTTGAGGCCAGCCTGGTCTACAAGAGCTAGTTCCAGAATAGGCTCCAAAAGCTACAGATAAACCCTGTCAAGAAAAACCAAAAATGAAAAAACAAAACCAAAAATCAAAAAACATAAATCAAACTATTTACTTACTTTATATGTGTGCGTGTGTGCCTCATGCGTGCACCATGCTCATACAGGAGCTGGGAGGTTTACTTACTTTGTGTGTGTGTGTGATCGTGCGTGCCTCATGTGTGTCTGTGCACCATGTTCATACAGGACCTGGGAGGTCAGAAGAAGGTATTGATTTCCCTGGAACTGGAGTTACAAATGGTTGTGAGCCACCGTGTGGGGAGTGGCAATTGAACCTTGGTCCTCTAGAAGAGCAACCAGTGATCTTAACTGCTAAGCTCCCCCCTCTTTAGCCCCCAGATTTTCCTGTGACTTTGATTTTTTGAGACAGGGTTTCTTTGTGTAGCCCTGGCTGTCCTGGAATTCGCTTGTACCAGGCTGACCTTGAACTCAAAGATCCGCCTACCTCTGGGATCACAGGCCTGCACCACACTGCCCGGCTTTTCTTGTTATTCCTGAAGATCATGCATCAGCATGTCTATGCGTAACCCTTTGCGTATTTGCATTCTATCTCTTTCTTTTTCACTTCAAAGTCTTCCCAACTATCCCGCAGAATGGGTCAACCAGTGGTCTTCTCACCCTGGCCAAGTCCTTCCTATATCCCTCCTACCCCAGGGGAAGGAAAGCACTAGAGGAAGGGAACAGAGACAGAGCTCAGCGAAAGTGTCTGTTCTTCAGGAGTCCCAATCCAAGAAGAGGCCACAGCAGTTAGGCAGCTCCGCTGTGTCCCTTGGATGACTGCTGGAGGGAAGACTAAAGACATGAGAATGTGGGACGTGAAACAGAGCCAGACGTGTGTTTTCTTAATTTTTACTTATTATTATTGTGTGTGATGTGGGCGGGGACATGCACATGCCACAGTTCGTGTGTGGAGGTCCGAGGACAAATCAGGCTTATCTAGCAAGAGCTTTACCCACTAAGCCACACAGGTCTGTTTCTTCTTCTTGGCATAGGGTTTCATGTATCCCAGGATGTCCAAGAATGGCCTATGACCCTTGAGCTTCCGAGCCTCCTGCCTTCGATCAGTATTTTCTAAAATTGTTTTCTTTTTTGAGACAGGGTTTCTCTGTGTAAACAGTCCTGGAACTCACTCTGTAGACCAGGCTGTCCTCAAACTCATAGAGATCTACCTGCCTCTGCCTCCCAGTTGCTGGGATTAACGGCGTGTGCCACCACAGCCCGGCTTCTAGAATATTTTATAGAGCATCAGCACTGGGGACAATGGATCAGGCAAATCGCTTCAGCATCCAAATAGCAACGCGTGTGAGAACAAAAGGGCACACCAGCAGTAACTGTGCTGAAAGGGTACAGCAGAAACACTTGTTATCCCAGCAGCACTGAGGCAGGGGGATTGCCATGAGTTTGGGGTCTGTCTGGACTATACAAGAGTTTCAAACTAGACTAGGATAGAGTAAGACCGTGTCTCAAAATAAGTAAAAAACAAAACCCCAGCCGGGCGGTGGTGGCGCACGCCTTTAATCCCAGCACTTGGGAGGCAGAGACAGGCGGATCTCTGTGAGTTCGAAACCAGCCTGATCTACAGAGCTAGTTCCAGGACAAGCTCCAAAGACACAGAGAAACCCTGTCTCGAAAAACAAAACAAAAAAATCTATTATAATAGAGTTCAAAGTCAGCCTGGACTATGCAGTGAGACCCTGTCTCAAACACACACACACACACACACACACAGGAGGGGGAAGCACACAGAGACACACAGACAGACAAGACAGAACAGATAGTGACTTTTCCAGGTTCCATAGCTGGGACAGTCACCAGGCAGGGGACAGGTCCATTCAGGGGTTCATTCAGTTCAGTTCCACTGTGTGACCTGGGGCTGCTCTAACTCTCTCTGCTCCCTGACTCAGGGGCCGCCCTCGTGCCTGCACTGTGCTTCTGGGGCTTCAATGGCCTTCTACTGGTGGTGGACACAACAGGGAAACCCACCTTCATCTCCCGCTACCGCATCCAACTGGGCAAGAATGAGCCGGTAAGTGTCACTGCAGCTCTGAGTGCTGAGAATGCAGGAACCAGTCAGGGCAAGACAAAGACTTAACCTTAGAGGCGACCCTAATCCAGAAGGTTAAAGAGAAGGAAGCTGGGTGAGTGTGCATGCTTGGTAGGTAGAGTGCTTGTTTAGCCCAGGAACAGCCCTGGGTTCCATCACCAATGCACACATGCATGTGCAGCTACAATCCAAGCATTCAGGAAAGTGGAGGCTGGAGGATTAGAAATTCAAGGTCGTCCTTGGCTACATAGGAAGTCTGTCCTTGGCTACATAGGAAGTCTGAAGGTATCAAGGTACGTGAGACCCTGTCTACAAGAAAAGGCCAGTGACATGGTACAGCAAGTAAGGGCATCTCCTGCCAAGCCCGAAGACCTAAGCTTGATCCCTGGAACTCCACAGAGAACCAGCTTCATTTATTCTGGACTCAGAGGCGCGCGCGCGCGCGCGCACACACACACACACACACACACACACACACACACACACACACAAAACCAAAAAAATATCAAATGGAAAGGCCACTCAGCCAGTAGCCAGTCTAGACCAATGTCCTGGTCTCCTTATTCCCACCACAGGCTGCTTCATGATACCGTGCTTAGCATATTAGGAAAAGGAATGTCTGCCTCCACCTGGACTGGGCTGTCTCTGAGATGCCAGCAGCACTTTACCCAGGGCACTGAGACCAAGACATCTACTGGATCTGAAACCAGACATCTACTGTCCCAAGGGAGTCATCCCCACGGTGGCTGGGGAGGGTGCAGACTCTGGGTGTATAAGGTGGTCGTTTTATTTTGTTTAATGTTTTTTTGAGACTGGGTCTCAGTGTAGCCCTGGTTGTCCTGGAACTCACTATATAGACCAGGCTGGCCTCGAACTCAGAGATCTGCCTGCCTCTGCCTCCCAAGAGCTGGGATTAAAGGCATGAGCCACCATCATCCAAGGCAACCAGTATAGTGTGTGTTGTCAAGACAACCCCAGTAAGGCAGGAACAGCCCCAGCACTTGCTCACTGCAGTCTGGACCAGCCTTCCCCGTGTTCTGACAACCTGCAGAGACGATCTTACACAACAGGGCAGAGGCTGATTCTGAAAACAAACTGTTCCCTCAGCCCCACCCAAACCCTGTCCTGGCAGTTGGCTCTTAATCTGCCCAGGTGCCTGGTGAGTCACTTCTGCTCTCAAGGCAGTCTGCCCAGCCTGGCACCAAAGGGTTGAAAGGAGTCCTGATGGAGTCCTCTGAAGTGGTCTCCTCCTGAGATGGCAGCTGCCAGAAAGCTGGGAGGGCTTCCTGCAGCCCACTCTGGCAGAACAGACTGGAGCCCTCTGTGTCCGTATTAGTAGGCCTGCCGTCTCCAAAGCAGCCACCACTGACTCATGCCTTCATCTTTGAGGCTGAGCACTGACCGTCATGTCAGATAAGGCTTTGCCATGGGCCCTGGGTAGGACATGAGATGGACCAGAACTTCTTTCTTCTCTTCTACCCCAAACAAGGCTGGCCTCCAATTTGCAATACAGCTGATGATAACCTCCTGATCTTCCTTCAACCACCTCACCGGGTTATCCTGCACCCAGGGCTCCAAGGATACTCCAAGGGAAGGCACTCCACCCACTGACAAGCATCTCAGCCCCACCCTGGGCCTTTCTAGCTCCAGGGCTCCAACGGATCCTCCTCAATCTACAGCTCTGAATGTCATGCTGCACCTAGAAACCTTCCTATAGGCAGTGACAGGAGAGTAGGCGGGGCTGGAGGTGGGTCAAGTTTTAACTTTCCAGGCCCCAGAGGCCTGGAGAGCTCAACCTGTCACTCCAAGGCCAGCACAGCTGTTTCAGACTTTCTGAGGACACTTCAGGAAGGACCTTGGGAAAGTCTAGTCTCTGGCTAGCTGTAGGAGGTGCTCTTCTCTTTTTCTTGTCCCGTCTTTTTTTTGGGGGGGGGGTTGTCAAGACAGGGTTCTCTGTATAACAGTCCTGGTTATCCTTGAACTTGCTTTGTAGACCAGGCTGGCCTTGAATTCACCGAGATCTAACTGCCTGTGCCCCCCAAGAGTTGGGATTAAAGGTGTGCGCCACAACCACTGGGCTCAGAGGTACTGACTTAACAGGATCCCAGGAACAGATGACAGAGGGAGCTGAGGGTGGCAGGCATTCCTAGGATCCCAGCCTGCTCAGAGACACCCCTATCTCCTCCTTGTCTATGGACACCTCTGCCCTCCCAACTCCTCCTTCCTAGTCTGGACCCCACTGTACTGAGGAAATGGAATGAAACCCCATGCCCAGATCCCATAGCGCTGGGCCTCACGCTCTGTCTTGGGTTGTGCCTGCCATGTGTCCTGGCTCCTGTCCTTTTTGACCCAGGAAATGGCTTTAGCATTCTTCCCTCTTTCTTACTACTCTGTCTCTCTCCCAACCCAGTTTATTTTTTCTCTGCATTATCACATAAATGCTTTGCTTGTTCCAACTCTAAAATTAAAACACAAACCTTGGCTGGGTGTGTCGACATACACCTAGAATCCCAGCATCTGAGTGGGAGGCAGGAAAATAGATTTTTAAAAATATGTACGGGTGCTTTGCCTACTGTATGTCTGTGTACCACACATACCCAAAGTTCAGGACAGGTTATCGGATTGACAGTCTGGAGCTGCCACATGCATGGAGGAAATCAAACAGGGTCCTCTGTAAAAACAAAACAGTGTTCCTTACCACTCAGTCTTTTCCCCAGCCCCAGCCCCAGCCCCACTTACCAAAAATACACACTGCCACCTGTTATGCTCCCCATTGAGGGCAAGCACTCTGATAGATCCATCTACACACTCAGAGCTGTCTATACCGCCCCAGTCTACACACTCAGAGCTGTCTATACTGCCC
>NC_022014.1:40713335-40734275 GCF_000317375.1 Microtus ochrogaster
TCAGAGCTGTCTATACTGCCCGTCATCTACACACTCAGAGCTGTCTATACTGCCCGTCATCTACACACTCAGAGCTGTCTATACTGCCCGTCATCCACACACTCAGAGCTGTCTATACCGCCCCAGTCATCTTTGCAGACCCTCAACTAGCTATGCAGTCTCTGTCCTTCCTCTTGGCTGTTTTTTTTCCCCCAAGCATTTAATAGTAAGAGTTTTTTTAAAAATATTTATTTATTATGTATACAATGTTCTGTTTGTGTATGCCTGCAAGCCAGAAGAGGGCACCAGACCTCATTACAGATGGTTGTGAGCCACCATGTGGTTGTTGGGAATTGAACTCAGGATCTTTGGAAGAGCAGGCAATGCTCTTAACCGCTGAGCCATCTCTCTAGCCCCAGTAAGAGAATTTTAAACAGAGAGAAATGTAGGAAAAATATAGACTCATCTACATAGTTCAGCGTCAACCATTTAAACTGTATAACTTTCTCCAAATTGTTCCAAGTTTGAGACAATGGATGACTATTTTTTCTAGTCTTCTGCTGCCTCATTCCTGTTTCTGTCAGCCCAATTCTCAGGTCATATATTCCCAACAGTGATCCTGCAGACACCAGGGCACTAGGTGGAGGCTGCCAGCTAGGCAGACAATCAAAAGCAACCATTTAGTCTTTTCTCCTGGGACAAGTTTGTCATCGGCTCAGCCTCTCTGGGTTGGCCACAAGTAGAGCGAGCTGAGGTTGGGGACCAGCCCATGCTGTCCTCACACCCATGCAGATGCCTTGTTCCCTTTGTGAAGCTCGGCAGTCCAGCTAGCTCTGAAGTCACATAGACCTCTTCTGGAACGCTTCAAGATGGCTGAGCCTTGCCGGGTGGTGGTGGCGCATGCCTTTAACCCCAGCACTCGGGAGGCAGAGGTAGGCGGATCTCTGTGAGTTCGAGGCCAGCCTGGTCTACAAGACCTAGTTCCAGGACAGGCACCAAAGCTACAGAAAAACCCTGTCTTGAAAAACAAAAACAAACAAACAAAAAAAAAAAGATGGCCGAGCCTGTTAGGCAGTGGTGGCGCACGCCTTTAACCCCAACACTCAGGAGGCAGAGACAGGTGGATCTCTATGAGTTTGAAATCTTGAAATACAAACAAGAACAAAAACAAACGGCCGAGCCCACCATCGCTGCTTATCTCTCCGTGTTTAACTGGTATTTGTTTCACTGTCCCTGGAGAGCAAGCACAGCACTAGGTGTTCTGTGGGCCAGAACTCAGCAGTGGTGGATCCTGGCCCACAGAGCATGTGTTCTGGCGGGGCATTCTCGAGGACAGAACTGTACCATTCACATTGCCAGCCCACCTATGGACTACCCCAGTGACTCCTAGAAGCCTACCCTGAGCAGGTTAGGTAGAAGCCTACTTCTCATGTGTGCCCCTTCCCCACTCCTTCTGTCCTCCGGCAGGTTGACCCCGTCAAGTTGCGGCAGTCTATCTGCACAGTTCTTTTCAACCAGACTATGATTTCTCTTCCCATGCTGGTCATCTTCTACCCTTTCTTCAAGTGGAGGCGAGACCCCTGCTGCCAAGAGCTTCCCACCTTTCACTGGTTCCTTGTGGAGTTGGCCTTTTTCACCCTCGTGGAGGAAATCCTGTTCTACTACTCACACCGGTGAGCTATGTGCACAGCTGGCCTCACCCTGGCACAGCTCCCTGGTCAGTAGTCACTAAACCATGTGGTCTCTGTCCTCAGGCCCTACCCCAAAATCGCTAGACACACAACTGATTCTCCAACTTGACACAATGCCAAGGGAAGGGAAAGCTGCCTTTAGTATGAGAGAATGGGTCAGTTCCCATCCACTTTCAGACATCAGTTTACTTTACCACCGGGGTTGTCAGCCTCATCATCGTCAGCCCAGAGGCAAGGAGTAGATGCCAGCTCCACAGATGTAAACCTCATTCTCACCTTTCTTTCCTGATGAGCTGTCTGCTCAGGAGGGAGAAGGGTGAGCTGGCAATTACCAACTATAAATTATCTTTCCAGGCTCCTTCACCACCCAACATTGTACAAGAAAATTCACAAGAAACATCACGAATGGACAGCACCCATTGGTGTGATCTCAATCTATGCCCACCCTATAGAACATGTGGTAAATACAGCCCCTGGAGCCCCAGAAGTGGATGCTGGTAGTTCCCTGCCTTTATTTTTTTTCTTCCCACTGAATAGCTGCCATCTCTTGGCTGTGCCAGGTGCCCACTGTGTTCTTATTCTCCCCAACAACCTTTTACACACTGACTCTGCTGAAGAGGAAGTGAAACTAACTTGAGCTATCTAATTTACAATTCAAGGTCTCCCTGCAGCATCATGCAGGGCAGAGTGAACGTCCAGCTGGCTCTCTCCAGGACCATCCTTTTTCTTACAGGTTTCCAACATGTTGCCAGTTATGGTGGGTCCACTAGCAATGGGCTCTCATCTGTCCTCCATCACTGTGTGGTTGTCCCTTGCTCTCATCATCACCACTATCTCGCACTGTGGTTACCATCTGCCCTTCCTGCCTTCACCTGAGTTCCATGACTACCACCATCTCAAGTAAGCCAACAGCACCCTTTCTCAATTCTTGTCTCTGTGGACAGTGCTGTCTCCATCTAAATGTGAGCCAGTCAGGGAGTATACCTGACTACAGGAAGATGCTGACTAGGTAGGGCCATCATCTTTTTTCCTGATATCAGGTTTCTTCCTGCAGTTCATAATGTTAACCATTATTTGAGTTTGCTGAATCTCTTGAGCTTTAAATCATCTCAGAACCTATGTACTTAAAAACATGGCAAACTTATGGAATGTGGGCTCTTTTCTTGGTTTTGAGTTTTGTTTTTTTCTTTTTGTCCAGGGTGGGGGTGAGGGTTCGAGACAGGGCTTCTCTGTAGCTTTGGAGCCTGTCCTGGAACAAGCTCTTGTAGACCAGGCTGGCCTTGAATTCACAAAGATCCACCTGCCTCTGCCTCCCAAGTCCTGGGATTAAAGGCATGCGCCACCACCGCCTGGTTTGAGTTTTTTTTTTTTTTTTTTTTTTTTTTAAGTAATCATGCATCATACCCAGAAGAGAGCTGGCAGGCTCTTGCCTAGCATGTGCAAGACCCAGGGTTCAGTCCTCCAGTTCAGAAATAATCACACAGTGGCTCACAACTTTAATCCTAGCACTGAGGAAGTTGAGGCAGAAATAGTGTCAGTTTAAAGCCAGCTGCACATAGTGAATTTCAGTTGAGTTTGGTGAAACTGTCTCAAGAATAACAAAACCCTAAACTACCTTCCAACAGACTTCAAATGCTCCAGGCTCTACTGTTACAGCTGGACAACATGGTGATGCTAAGCATGGGAAAGGAGGGCTGAGAGAAGCACAGCTTCCCAACAATTTCAAATGGGAGATTCTCTTCCCTCCTTCAGGTTCAATCAGTGCTATGGGGTACTGGGAGTGCTGGATCACCTGCATG
Source organism: Microtus ochrogaster (assembly GCF_000317375.1). NCBI lineage: Eukaryota > Metazoa > Chordata > Mammalia > Rodentia > Cricetidae > Microtus > Microtus ochrogaster. The sequence goes on from NC_022014.1 coordinate 40,716,805, forward strand.
GGACTGACATCATCTTTAAGCAGACCAAGGCCTATGAGAGACATGTCCTCCTGCTGGGCTTCACCCCACTTTCAGAGAGCATCCCTGATCCTCCCAAGAAGATGGAGAGTTTGCTTGGACCATCCCAACTGTTCCCTCACAAGTAGAAGGTGTGGAGACTGCCTGGGAGCCATGATGCCCTTAACAACTTGCCTCCTTTTGCTACCATACTCTAAGGACTGTACCATTAGCATACAGGAAAAATACAAGCTTCCTGCCAGGACAAGGCCATGAAAGGGTGGATATGAGCTTCCCCCAAACTACTTATCATGTTACCTAGGGCCCAGGAGTTGACTTAGGGAAAAAGAACTAGCTATTTGGGTTGGAGGCCAGTCAAAGGAAAGTCACCAAGAACCTGGTGGTCTCCTTCGATCCTCTGCTCCAATTACCACACTTGGCTCCCCCAAGGGACAATGAGCTGACAGTAGGACTGGAAGATTACTGATTAAAAAAACTTTTCTTATACCCAAAGCCAGGGTATCCTGGTAGTCACAGGTCAAATGCGTTGACATGCTAGATGCGGTCCCCACTTCCCACCATGAAAGCATGAGATACTTTTGTCCTCCAAAGATACAAATTGCTTAGAAGGGACAACAGCCCACAAGAGCTTCTCAATGTGATGTGCACCCTGGCCCGTGCCTTAACCTGTTTTAAACTGAGGCTGGTCTCATGTGGGAGAGGACCCAAGTCAGTGCTCTCTAATCCCCCCAAAATCTCCCCCCAGCAATTACCCTGAGAACACACGGTTCAATCTTTAAATGGTAAATCAACGGTGAGCTATAGCAGCAGGGTTTCTTCTCCTGACAGCTTGTGACTGGGAACCCTGGGATCCCAAGAACTTGGCAACTGTTAAAGGTGGATCTGGAAGGCTGCCACCATTACCATTTGTGAAATCTCTGCACAACTGTGCCAGTCTTACATGTTCAGTTCAAGGTTAGTCAAAACTCCTTATTGTAGATTAAATACCTTAAAAAAAAATCCACACAACGCGGTACAGCGGTTTGTACTGTAGTTCACAGCTGCTCTGGAGATTTAGGTCCAGTTCACAGCCAGCCTAGACAAACGCAGCAAGCAAAACGTCAATGTCCAGTAAGCCAGTTCTCCACAACAGGGCTTCATCCCATGATGCTGAGGCCAAGACAAGACTGGGTCAGCTGCCAACCTAGCCCTTTGCCGGCAGTCCCAGCTCCCTCTGGCCTTGGTAACCTGTGCTCTTGGATTCCCCAAATACAAACCCACTCCTCCACTTTACCCCCATCGCTGGAGGACAGACATTCCCTTTCTCATGAGCAATACTCTCTGTAGCATCATCCAAGGGGGCAGGGCCAATTAAAAAATGGAGATGATGAAGTACTGTCAAGAGTACATGGCCTGTCTCTATAAGGCCTAATATTGGTGAATAAGGTCTTAATTCTCCATAAAAGCGTGACAAAGCATGTAAATAAAGCCTCTATAAAACTCTAACAGAGGGGCTGGAGAGATGGCTCAGTGGTTAAGAGCATTGCCTGCTCTTCCAAAGGTCCTGAGTTCAATTCCCGGCAACCACATGGTGGCTCACAACCATCTGTAAAGAGGTCTGGTGCCCTCTTCCGGCCTGCAGGCATACACACAGACAGAATATTGTATACATAATAAATAAAATAAATATTTAAAAAAATAAAAATAAATATTGTGTTGCCCCCTCCCCATACACACACTATAAAGCACTAGAAAGTAAGGTCCCACAACTAAGGAGCCAGCTCATCCCTAATGACTGTGACTGAGGTGAGCATGGCTCACCTGGCAATCTCACCCACCCACTGGACAGTAAGAAACTCTTAATAAACAAACACAACAACTATGCTCATGCAGAGATAGTGTGGGCTTCTTACCTGGGGGCACACACCAGGTTGCACTCTAACACCCAACAGCAGTGTTTCGGATGGGAGACCAACCAGTTTTTTTTTTTTTTGCCTTTTCAAGTTTTTATTTTTATACATTTTTTTGTATTAAAAAGAAAAGCATAATAATTATCACCAATTACAAAGGACTAGAGCAGGACCAGAATAATGAATGAATCACTTCAGCCTGGGAAGCAGACACTCTCAATAATATTAATGTTATGATACAAGCTCATTCAAGTATTTTACATTTTTTTTGTCCTGTTGAATGTGATATCCTAGCACATGGTAAAGACAATGTACGAGCGTAAGGTGGAACCTTCTCTGAAAAGCCCATGACGAGTTTTCCTCTCCTGTGAGAACTGGGCTGAGAGTTCTCTTCTGCCTCTGCCATCACCACAGCTGGAGGAGAGAGTGGGGCTGGGGAGAGTCCAGGGGCCCTTTAACAAGAGAGGTATTCTGGGGCTCCCATCCTAAGGACCAGGTAACCCAAGCCTCTGGTACACTCCACCATTAGCCTTGTCTTCACATCCTTTCCCTTGCTTTCAGACCCTCCAAGCAGCTTGCTTTCCTTTTTAAATGTCATCAGAAAGGAGTGGGAAAGAGCAACAGAACAAAAACATCTAACAACCTGACATGGGGCTCAGCACCTCTGTCTGAACCTGGGTCCAGGCTAGAGCAGGACCATGCAGCCTTCTCTTCGAGAAGTGCATTTGTTCTGAGGCTCAGAGGGCAGAACACAATCTGCCCCTTGCTGGGCCCAGGCCAATGACCAACCCTGTACAGGCAGAGGATGAAGGAGGTTCAGTTTGGCAGGCTGCCTCTCTTAGGTCTTGGATCCCGTGGGAAGATGGTGATGGGGAAGTGGCTTGCTCTGCTGGCCCCTGCCACTCCTGGAATACTTGTCACAGATACATCGGTCCTAAATTCAAGTGTCTTCAGAAGGTGAAGATGTAAACTACTCTGCAACGTCAACTCCTAACATGTCACAACAAATACACACACACACACACACACTCACTCCCACCCCTCCTCAGCCTGTGTTGAGATGATAGCCTTGCCTTCCTGCCCCAAAGGGGCTTCCTCCCTCAGAGGGCCTGAGAGGATCCGGAAGATGGCAAACCTAGCCTGGATAGTCTAGATGGGAACAACTTTCCCCCACCCTGGGCCTCAAAGCACTGAGGTTCTGTGGTACTGGATACAGTACAGGGCTGAGCATGGAAAGGAAAGGGGAAAGGAAAGGAAGCCCACTATTTGGTGAAGGTGTACCATAGGGCAGGTACCAGACTTTGGGGAAGGTCTCAGATCCCATTAGCAGATCCTGTTCCTATACCGTTTGAGAACTAAGTCACAGGAGCTGACATGGGGGATTTGCACATACTAAGCACCGGGAGGGCAGAGTGGGGCAGGGCACAAGTTAAATCAACAAGGTACCCAAAAACAGAGGGCAAGCTCTTGCCAGCCTGGGGTGCTGTGTCCTAGTCCCAGCCTTTGGGACAACAGAGGAGCTCGAGGAGGACCACACAAATTTCAGTAACTGAGCAAGATTACATATACCCCCCGCCCTAGCGCTGCCTGGATTCCAGTGTGGGGGGTGAGCATTCAGCTCCCCCAGCTTGTATTCTTCATCACCCTCCCTGACTCCTGATAACAGCAGCCTCCAGCCACTCTTCTAGCATGTGCAGGGCAGCTCAGGCAGATGGTGGCTTAAAAAGAGAAGTCAGGTATACTCTATGTCCACATATACCTTCCTGCCACAGGACGTCACCAAAAGGCAGGATCCCCCAGCCCTCGGTTCTTCTCACCCCTTGATCTCAGGCAGGGTCAGTGAGAGGGTGGGCAGATGGCTTGCTGGGGGGTCGTGGGGTATTAAGATGGGAAGATCACGCCAGACCCTTGAAGAATGGCACCTTTCTCCACATTGTGAGATACACCTCCTTGAGGTCAGACACAGATCTAAGTTGTGGCCATCAGTGGACGCTCACCTCCTTGCCCTGTGGTTGGGGAGACACTCAGGCTGAGGACAAATGTGTGCCAGACAAGATCAACTCTGTTTATGACAGTCTGAAGCAAACTTGGCCTTGGGGTTCCGAGGAAGGGCAGGGTGAGCCTGGTCAGACGACAGCAAACAGAACAAGGACAGCCTATGCAGACACAGGACATCAGCTTGAGACGATGAAACAGGAGTGTCCTGGGCACAGCTCTGATTGAGCTGCCCCCAACTCTCTTGCCTCCAGGTGGGAGGCCCCGTACATGCAACTCAGTCCCAAGGAAAATTCTAGTTAGTCCAAGCCCAGGGGCATCCCAGGCAGGTGGAGCTCTTCGGAGGCTCGAGGAGGAAAACAGGCATTTGGACATTAGTTCAGGTTCCCGCTCCACAATAAGGCAACTTTTAAAAAAATATTATTTTCAAAAACAGAACAGAAGAAAAATTCCAAGGAGGGGTAAAGACATCACTTTCTATGGATTAGGTGGGCTCTGATTTTTTTGTCATTTTTTTTATGGTCGATTTTGTCTTTTTTTTTCTTTTTTTGTTGTTGTTGTTTTTTTTTTTTTGGTTTGGGGTTGTTTTTGTTTTTTTGTTTTTTTCTGTTTTCCCAAGGATGGAAAGATCAGACGAAAAATAAAATAAATCATCTTTCAATAGTCTCTTCTGGTGTGAGCAGCGTCTCTGGGCTGGGGAGGGGGGGAGGGCAGGAGAGGCTAAAACTCCCCGACCCCCACTCTGAGATCCTTTGGTTTCCTTCCCCCAGAGGTGGCAGAAGGGTATGCGGAACAGCAGGGGACACGGTGATGGCAAACCCCAGTTGATCAAGGGGTTGGTGCTTCTGGGGCTCATGGGCACCGCCAGAGTCTTCTGGTGGGCTGCATAGTTGGCTGGAGGGGAGCGGGAAGAGGCAGGGACACAGGTCGGCTAACAGCCGCAAGAAAGGGCTGAAGAGTGATTTTGGTAATCCAGACAAACTATCAATAATTTAAAACTTGATATATATATATGTATGTATATATATATATATAAAAATCTCCCCCCTTTCCCTCCCCCCTTAGAAGTTAAGATGGAAGTCATGGAGACAAAAGGGGAAGGGGTGACTTTGAGGCTCCTGCCCAGGGGCACCACTAATAGCCCAAATGGTGTACACAGCTACTTAGTGCAACGGCCTATCTTAGTAACTCCAGGCCTGTCCCTTCTCTGTCCACTCTCCTGGGACTGGGCACCCCCGTGGATCCTCGCCCACCCCACCCCTTCTATCCCAAACCCCAGGGGGCTTCTGGGCATTCACTTTCCCAAAGTCAGTGTGTCCAAGTGCTGGCTTGTCCATTTGGCATCTTCCCGAGTAGCCTGGCCAGTAGGTGTCGTAGGGGGTTGGCAGATCCCAGTGGCAGGCCTGCTGGAAGACTGGGAAGGGCACCGCTTCCTGCCCTCACCGCTGCCTCCTGCTACCACTGGGTGTCGCTTGTGGTTGCCTTCCTCGCCCATGGGGGGCTGTAATAAAGGAGTCACAAGTGGTCAGAGAGAGTACTAGTCACACCACTTTCCAGGACCAATCAGAGGCCTCCTTTCCATGGACCTCCAAAGGTAGACAATGGTTTGATTTACAAATTAAGTAGGGATCATCCTGTCCTTTCATGTTGACACTACCAGAAATAAGGTTAACTGACCAAACAGATCAAGTAATTTGTCAAAGACCTCCTATATTTAGGCCTACGTTCTGAAGACCAGGTTTTGACCCTACAAATTTTTGTCCCCTTCTATGAAGGGGTCTCTTACTTAGGAGATGACCTGTGGTGGCATACAGCATGGTGCATGTATTGGCTCCACAGGGCCACATACACTGGGACTGTCTTACTCTAGCCCTCACTAAGCCCACAAGTCAACAATGAAGACTGTCTGCCCTAACTAAAGGTCACCAAAAGTACCCAGTTACCTACAGGTTCTCTGAACATACTCTCCTCCCCAAAGAGTGGGTAAGAACACAAGCCTAGTGGGCTTACTAGTCTGAACACTGCAAACAGTATCAGTTGAAAAATAACTGACGGCTATTGCTGCTACTTACTTACACCTGCCACTTTCTGCTCAAAGTTCTCAAGAGAACAACAGAGAGAGCTACATTATAAATTTTGGTTAAAGTCTTTTCTGTCTTCTTTGGTGATGGTCAGCCAACCCAGGGCCTTGAATGCTGCTAAACATGTACCTTACCACTGAGGTACACTCCCAAGCACCCCTTAGCACAGGTACCAATCATGAGTCACTTAAGCTGACTTTAAAGACAGCCTTTGATTATTCGGAAGCAATACCCAGACTCACCACAGGATGGCACTGTTCCAAACAATGGAGAATTGGACATTAATTTACAAATTTCTGAACTTTTCCAGGAAGGAACAAGTACATTTTATCAGGGTAGCTGGTCCTGGTCCTGACACAAGCTAGCAGTAGCAGGCCTGGGAAGCAGGTGGGCTGTGACACGAAGGGAAGGACAACAGGAGGGAGGCTGGGAACCAACAACTCTAGCGAGCACCTGCTGTCCACTCTCACCATGACCTCACAAGAGGGACGCTGCTCTTTACAGGACAATTAGGAGCCAGAAGAGAAGCTTTCACTCACGTCCACTCGGAAGTCTTCTAGACGTCGGAATTTGCCGAGGTATTCTTGCAGTTTGGGGTCAATGTCCAAATTTTTGGCTTTGGAATATTTCAAGAAGGCCCAGAACTTCTCTAATCCATACAGCTGGCCTGTGAGGAAAAGCAGAGGTGGGGAGCTGGGCTGAGATGAAGGGAGAGGTGGGGCCTTAACACAACAAGACCCAGGAGGGCTCGCGCAGCTCTAACAGACTCTTACCAGCCTCATAGTCCTTCACAGTCTCCTCCTGGAAATCCTTGAATATGTCCAGTCGGAACTTCTTCTCCAGACCATAACTGTAATATCGAAAAAGGCACTCCAAACCGTATCTGCAAAGGACAAAAGCTAGTGAGCACTGTAGCATGGGGGGTGTGTGTGTGGGGGGGTGATACAGCACACACCTTGCTGGCCTAGTAAAGGAATTCTGGAACAGTTATGACAGTGAACTATCCTGGACCGGAAACATGGCAGGCCCACAGAAAATCCTTCAGCAGTGCACTAACACCAGCCCTGAAGAGCCACAGTGTTCAATCTGCCAAGGCTCAGCCAATTCTGCCCACCACATCCTACACTCACAGCGATCGGCTTGCTCTGTCTCTTAACTACTGCTTTCTGCTCCAAAAGCAGGAAGAGTAGCCCCAACAGACTTACAGCCCATGAAGTAAAAATTATTTCCTGTCTATATGTTCACAGGAACATGTGCCCATCCCTGTACCAGCTCTCTGACCCATACCAATTAGCAGGTTTCTTTATTTACTTCAGTCAGAAAGTTTACCACTAGAAATGTGATACCAAAGAAATGAACAAAAATACAGATTTCTATCTTACAGGAACACAAAACTGTTGAAAGTTATTATGGAACAGCCTTTTTGTACACTGTGAAGATGTGTCTTTGTCAAGGCGCAGCCTGATTGGTTTAATAAAAGAGCTGACTGGCCGGCAGCCAGGCAGGAAGTACAGGTGGGACAGCAAGACAGAGGGTGCTGGAAGAAGGCAGCGTCTGAGGAGTTGTAAGCAGCCACAGAGAGAAGCAAAATGAAGGTGTTGAAAGAAGGTACCACCACATGGCAGAGGGTAGATAATAAACATGGGTTTATCTAAAATGTAACCATTAGACAGTAACAAGCCTGGGCTATTGGTTGAGCATTTAATTAATAAGTCTCTGAGTGGTTATTTGGGAGTAGCTGCCAGGACACAAAGAAACTCTGCTTACTCACAGAAGCACTATTAAGCCAAACAGAAACTTCTAAAGAAGTGGTTCAGAAAAACTCTGTAACTGTTACAGTGGGCTTATATTATTAAAAGTTCCCATTGAAATACACTGAATGGGGGGGTGGCGTGGCACATGTCACAGGACTACACAGAGAAACTCTGTCTGGGGGGTGGGGGAGAAAAAAAATTCAGTGAATGACTGGCCACATTTACAAATACTGTGTGTTTCACAGTGCTCTGTAGATGACCCTCTGCTTTTGGCAGGAGTCAAGAGTCTACCCTATGTGCTAAGGCATCCCTGGTCTCATTTAGATAGATTTGCTTGTGGCATAAAGGCAAAACTGAGGAAAGCAAGGAGCCAAAGGGTAAAGAATAAAGAAACCTGTATATACAAACACACCACATAACCTTTAAAGCTTTGAAATTTGAGTATGTAAATACCTTGCTCATCTTTAAATTTCCAATTTCAGCTCTGGCAGCTGACTCACTGGCCCACTCACCGGTAGCCTTCTTTGGCATCCTCCAGTGCCAGCTGCTTGAACTCCTCATACATCTTTTTATTGAAGTGATCTCGGAGGAAGAACGACCAAAAGCGGAAAAGGGTGTTCATCTCCTGAGACTGGCCAATACCCAAGCGCTTCCGCTCTGATGGGAAAGACAGGAGACGATAGTCAGGCCAGACTGCCCTTTGTTCACTCAGAACTGCCTATTCCACAGGCCTTGGCAGCACTGGCCTCTGACCTGGTCATCTGCCAAGCTCTGAGTCTCACCTGCTATCACTTTGAGCACTGGTTCTCAACTTTCCTAATGCTGCGACCCTTTAATACAGTTCTTCGTGTTGTAGTGACCCCAACCATAAAATTATTTTGCTGCCTCACAGCTACACTTTTGCTACTGTTATGATTTGTTAATGTAAGTATCTGGTATTTGATACACACACCATGCTGCCAAAAGGGCCAAGACCCACAGGTTGAGAACCACTGACTTAAGAGTAACAGGCAGAACAAGGCCTAAAATAAATCACTTTTCAACAAAGTAAAACTAGTATTAACAAGTAGAACATGTTAACATAAAAGTATACATATAGGAGAGATGGCTCAGCAGTTAAGAGCATTGGCTGCTCTTGCAGAGGACCTCAGTGTGGTTCCCAGCACTCACATGGTGGCTCACAACATCTGTAACTCTAGTTCCAAGAGATTCAGCACCCTCTTCTGGACTCCAAATGCACCAGGTATGCCCATGTTACAGACATACATGTGTGTAAAATACTCATATACATAAAATACAGCACTTGGGAGATGGAGGCAGCAGTTCAAGTTAGTTAGAAAGACTGGCCTGGGGGCTGGAGAGATGGCTCAGAACCACCTGTATTAAGATCTGGTGCCCTCTTCTGGCCTGCAGGCACACATGCAGGCAGAATACCAAGAATACTGTATACATAATAAATATATTTTTAAAAAAAGAAATTAAAAAAAAAAAACCCAAAAGATAAAAAATATATCTTAAAAAATATACAGGAGCTAGAGAGATGGCTTAATGGTTGGAAACACTGGCTGTTCTTGCAGAGGACTGAGTGTTGATCCCAGTACCCACATGTGTCTCCCAATCTCCTTAACTCCAGTTCCAGGGGATCCAACCCTTAAACATAATACAGGAAAAACACTCATACATACAAAATAAAAAGGAATAAAGGTAAAAAGAAATAAAAAAAGAAAGACTGGCCTGAACTACATGCACAGGCAGATCCCTAGAGCTTAGCAGGCAGCCAGGATAGTCAAATCTATGAGATTCAGGTTCAAGTGAGAAAGGTCTTCAAAAATAGGTGAATCCTGACTCAAAAAAATATTAAAAAAAAAAAATACTACAAAACCTCTACCATAGAGTGAGATGTAGCAATAAGCTAGCTGCAGAAGATCTGAACAAACACCATGAGCATCAAAAACAAGGCGAGGAAGGGAGGGAAGGGAGGGGAGGGAGAAAAGAAAAAGTAGCCTGCTGCCTGCTCTGCCCTTCCAGCCTTTATACTCTGGGGCACTGGATCAGTCCCTAAGCATTGCCAGGGGCTAGGCTAGCCCTGACTTACCATTAAGGCAGCGCCTCCGATACTTGTGGTAGACATGTTGTGTGAAGCCATTTTCCTTGAGCAGCTCATGGGAAGGATGCTGGAATTTGGGTAATGACTGAGGGGTACAGCCATAGCTGCCAACTGCAGGTGTTCCTTCTGAAGGGCTGGAGCTATAGAAGTCACAAGAATGATGGCACCACCAGGCAGAAATTTCCCACTCAGCCCCACCCCTAAGTTTAGGAGAGGTCCTTCTGACCTACCAGCCAGGGCGCAGTCTTGTACTGTACTAGCTTTAACCTACAGCTTTAACTCTGTACAGTTACCTTGGGAGAGGTTCTGAGAGGACTTGGGACACTGGTTCAGGGGTGGCAGAGATCTATCAATGCCAAGGACCTCACAGTATTATACTTTCCTTAATTCCTTACCTACGTCTAGTGTCCACCATCTCCGTGGGAAGCCAAGCACACAGACTGGTGACTTCCAGACCTTACTTTTAGATTTGGCAAAAGTAAATTTAAAAAGTGCCTGAGCCCTACACTGAGTAGCTGAGTCACTGAACTGTGGTGCTGGGGACGGTACCCAGTCTTGTCATGACAACGTATCTTTACAATCAGATATGGTGGTAGTCTATGGTGGTATACCATGTCGTTAATCTCAGCAACAGAGAGGCAGAATCTTGTGAGCAGGTGGATCTCTATGAACTCAAGGCCAGGCTGATCTATATAACTAAGTTCCAGGTCAGTGAGGGCTGCACAGTTAAGTCCCTACCTTAAAATAAAATGAAATAACAAAATGTAAAGAAGCTTCCAGTTCTCAGGCTTTGCGCTACGCTTCCCACATGGCTGCGTGGATTTAGATTCATGTGGTGAGTGCCCCACAGGCAGGCAGATTGGCCCGGCCATAGTACCTAATAGAAGCAGTCCTGGGCCTGTGCTCCCGGGAATCCATCACCCAACCCACATGGCTTTCCAAGGGGGGGTTCGAGCTGTGTCTTGTCTTCCTTTTTCGAGGCATCTGTAAAGATGAAACCAGAAACTGTTTCTACCCATCTACAACTATGACATACATCAAGCAGTTCTTAGTATTAAGTAGTACAAAAGCATTTTCTTATTTTGGTACAACTGGAGGTTGAACACAAGGCTTTGTGCACTAAAATAGGGCTATAACCCCAACACTACAAAAGCATTTTCTGATTATCTCACGGGTGAGGTGGAAGAGCAGGGAGACGTTCCTGAGGCCTCGCATCTGGTCTGTCCTCCTCAGTCTCTGCAGACCATGCCTATACTCAAGTTTACTTTGTGAGCTCTCAGCCTGAGGATGCTGCCTGTGGAGATCCTGGCCCTTTGTTGGCTCAGACAAGGCAGAAAAGCAGGCAGGACTCCACCCAGCTGAAGTACCTACCTTGGCATCTAGGGTCCGTCCTTCTTTCACCACTGGGTAAAACCGTGATGTCTGACTAGAGTCTTTGAGCTGAGGGGTCCGGGGTGTGCGTGGGGTTCTGGCGTTTCGGTAGTTTGGCGACTCTGGGACAGTGGTTGGTAGAGAACGGGCAATGGTGGAGGGCTCAGGAGCACCAAACAGCTTGTTGGCCAGGGCGTCAGTAGGAACTGCAGAGGCAGAATAGGGTCAACGTGCAAGGAAATCTCTGGCTAGGGCTTAATGCCTCTCATTCACACTGGGCTTCAGGAGCCCTTCCCTCACCTTGTTGGAACCGAGGTGGTCCAGGAGGAACCTCCTGGTTGGGATCCACAGGGGGTTCGGGGGTCAGAGTGTCAAATTGCTCCCGACTAATCATATTCACTTTCTTGAAGTTCTCGACTTCTTGCTGTAGATGTGAGGTAGATGGGGAAGCTGTTGTTAGTCAGGAAGATGCGCTGGCTGGCTCAGAATCAAGACTGGCAGAAAACTGGTGAGGATAGCTTCCCGGTCTATACACAGAATTCTAGTCTCCATCACCATCCCTCAGCCCAGGTACCTTGGCACGAGGGTACTGATTTAAGAGAGGTCAATGCTAACCGTTTTTCTCTCTCCAGACATCAGACTGCTCTTACACTTCCTGAGTCTTCCTACAACTGTGTGGACAGTGCCAGCTGATATTCATCTCTACATTACTACTTGTTCATTGCACAAGCTCACCACTAGGCCCACCCAGTACCAAACACAGCCACTCCAAAACTGACAAATATCTCCTCCACAAGAGCCTCTCTTTCTCCATTTTCCACTAATAAGTGTTCCTAAAAAGACTCCCCACCCCCCACCCCCGAGACAGGGTTTCTCTGTATAACAGCCCTGGCTGTCATGGAACCAGCTCTTTAGACCAGGCTCAAACTAACAAAGAACCATCTGTCTCTGCCTCCCAAAGTGCTGGAATTAAAGGTGCACACCACCACCACTTGGCCTAAAAAGATTTTTTTTATGTGTCTGATTACTTAAGACTAGAGTTAACATTGAAATTTTTACTTTATCTTACACAAGAGCCTAGCCAACCGTGTGACATCAAAATGAATGGTTAGCTAGGACAGTTAGTCACCTCTATGTTTACACTGTACACATACATATTTCCTCTTGTCACAGTAACAATCATCAATCTTCCCCTCATACATAAAGACAAAAGGCTATAATGAAGGTACCTGCCCAAAGTCACATGGCCAATCAACCTTCCTCTTCTCCATGTTACAAGAACCTCAGGCCCTTGTCCAAAGCTATGCTTTAGTCTCACCTTGATCTGTGAATACTCAGGCTCAAACTTCTCAGTCCATAGGTCTTGCTCATAGTAGAAGAGCCCATCATTAATGACCTTGGCCAACTCAGCACTCATCTTGGCACGAGAAGTGTGGTTGCCTGTGCGGTCCCCCCCAGGGTGCCGACGCATGTAAGGTGGTGTTTGAGTGACAATGAGTATCTTGTTGACATCCCGGTCATCAATCTCATAATCAGAGTCCTCATCGGACCAGGCAGTGAAGGTATTCTTCCGCCCATCCATCTGCTCCATCTCCTCATCAAACAGGAAGTCTAGTTCTTCTTGCTCATCCTGATCCTTTGACATCAGCTGTTGAGAGGGAAGGTGCTGAGGCAGAGAAGTTGGATGGGAAAACCTGGGCTCTTCTGACTTCTGAAATAGAGACAGACACCAAAGTGGAATGACCTGGGATTGACACATGAATGAGCCTTTTGGACCAAATTTTCTAACTACCCAAGAGGCTCTCTGGTCTCTCAGTACAGAAACATCACAACTGTAACCTTGGCAACACCAGCAAATCACAGGTACCCTTTCTGGATTCAGCTTCACAGAGAAGGAAACACCCCAAAGGAGCCCAGCTCCTCTACTCAGTAATACGGTCATTCATAAACAATTGTCTCTGTTTACCTTCATAACCTACACACTGACTGTTGGAAGCAGACACAAAACACAGTTGAACCTTTTTCCATCATATCTACTTAATACCTTGGCAGACAGGAAGTATCAGGTAAATAGCCTCGTTTCAGTACTTAGACTGGATCCCGGCCACAGCAGATAAGCAAAGGTGTGATGAGTGAGCACCCAGCCAATAGTACCAGGCTCTGTACGAAAGCCTGAATGGGCAAGACCTTGTATTTAGGAACTTCAAAGCTCAGCAGGAGAAAGTGAACCAGCAGTCATTGTAGATTGTAGTTCAGTAAAGGCTCTAAATAGGTCTAGCAAGCACAAGAAGGGTGCTGAACTAGAAAGAGTGGAGTGTGGTTAGGAAAAGCTTCGGGGAACAGGCCACTAGAGGATACAGGCAGGAACAGAGTGGGCTAGGCAGAAAAGACAGCATGTGCCAAAGGCAAGGTGAAACATTTCAGTGGTGACAGACAGACTGTACCTGACACCAGAAGTAGGTCTCCCACACAGTACACATCCAAGAAGCAATTTTCTGATGGGCCAAGCACTTCCCACAGAAACTCCAAACCATGTCTTTTAAGGTTTAAGATATGCTATGCAGGAGGAATGGGGTTACTCTCCTCCCATCTTTCCATCCAGAGCCTGGACCTCAGAAGGTGCTTATCTACTCAACAATGTTTCTCTTGGCTGAAGCTAAGAACAGTGAGATAGTCTGAGAATGAGCAGACAGGAGAAGGAAAGAAGATGAGGGAGCCAGACATAGTGGTAAGCACATATAGGACAGAATTATATAGAAGACAAGTCCAAGGTCAACTCTGAGGCCACTTTACAAGGTCCAGAACAAAGGTCTCCAAAGAGGGAGTTGAGGTTGCAGAGTAGAGGAAATAAATGTGGTGCCTGGAAAGAAGGCAGTGATCTCCCTGTGGTCAACACACGTACTGCTTTCCTCTTTCTAGGGTAGTTGACTCTGACTTTCTTCATCTTAAGACAGAAACTGAGACCTTGATACAAGCACCAACTTCCCAAAGTCACTAGCCATCACTGCAGGACTTGCACTTCTCTCCACGAACTCTAAGGCCAGAGGGACTTACATACAGAAGACCAAAGACAGATATGGGCAAAAGGCCCTGGAAACGAAAAATGAATAGCTACAAACAAGAAGCCTAGGTCACACCTGCGTGGTCTTATTCTGTTGAAAGTCACAAACGAACTGAGGTGGATATCTAAGAGAGGTCCCCAAAGAATAGAAACAGGCTGTGTCAGTATTCCTAGACCAGAAAATCCAGGGCACCTAGGTTTTCAGTTTAGACCCTCAGAAGTAAGCCAGGCCTGACCCACCTTGGGGCGTGCTGGGGAGGGACGGGGCCTTTTCTTCACTTCAATCCAGCTCTCAGAATCCAGGTCTGGGAGGCTGGCAGACAGGCCCTTGGGAAGAGTCTTCAGGTTGCTAACCTCCTCTGTTTTGGTTGGCACTGGTGTAACAGCACGGGGAGAGCCAGGTGCTGACTCTGGAGAGAGGAAAAGCAGGGTTCATCATCCTAGTCCTTTCCAGATTCGCGGCGACTCCACACTGGAGGGTAAGAAGGTAACTAGCCCCCACCGGGACACCTACCAGTCTCCTTCTGGTAGTGCTGACGGGGAACAAACTCTGGACAGTTGAGAAGCTGAGAGAAATCTGTTTGTGAATAGTCCACTATTGGCGGACCAGGAAGTGGCCACTTCTCAGGTTGTTCCCTCCTGCGAACTTTCTCTTCAACGATCTCTACCACCGTGCTGTCCTTTAGAGCCTGCAGAGGGGGAGCGATAGGAATGAAGAGGACCACCTAGGGCAAGTAGAGATCTGGAGACAACCAGGTCCCTAAACCCCTGATTTAGGCCAGCAGCAGTAGTAAATATCTAGCCACATCTTCCCTGACTGACAGCCACATAAAAGGTACAAACATGAAAATCAAAGTTATTCAACAAATCTGAAAGTTAATGTCCAAATATCCAGACAACACCTGTCCAAAGGAGACCAATGTCTAAGATGTAGGCAAAGGCTGTTCACAGTGACTGTCACAGTAAAAGCACCTGCCACCATGATGGCAATTTAAATCCTAAGACAAGAATTCTTTCATTTGAATTTAGAGAAAACCTGAGATCAATATAATACAACTGTTGTTAAGAGGCACAGGGCAAATTATTATGGGCTGTTATCTCTGGGTACAAAAGAGAAGACTACATTTCTTCTCTTTCTTTTTCTGAGACAGGGTTTCTCTGTGCAACCCAGACTATCGTGGAACTCAATTTGTAGATCAATGTGGCATCAAACTCAAGAGATTCTCCTGTCTCTGCCTCTCAAGTGCTGGCACTAAAGTTGTGCACCACACCTGGCTTAGATTTTCTAGGTGAACTCTTGAAATCTGTCAAGGGAAAGAAGGAAGGGGAAAACTCAATACGTGATAACACTGTCATTACAGTCTAGGGAAGAGGAACAGAGATACTGTGGGTGGGAATGCACAGGATTCACTTCTAGAAAGGGTTATGCAGTGTCTTTAAAATTAGTTTGCATTCACCTTTGGATCAGTTACCCTACTTCTAGAAATCTATGCCAAGGACAAAAAAAGCTAAACACACAAGGCCATATGTTATAGACATATGCTGTTTGTGTATCAGAAAATAATTGCAAGCAGTTACCTCCCCAACTCCTTGCAAAAAAGCCAGGCGGTGGTGGTGCAGGCCTTTAATTACAGCACTTGAGAGGCAGAAGCAGGCAGATCTCTGATTTCAAGGCCAGCCTGGTCTACAAGAGCTAGTTCCAGGACATGCTTCAAAGCCACAGAGAAACCCTGTCTCAAAAACCAAAAAAAGAAAAAAACAAAAAAATTATACAGTGCTAAAGAGAAAGTCCTGAAGTTACCAGTTACCTCTGAAGGATCTATAAGTTGTTCCTAGATCTGTCCTTCCTGTGCTACCTCTTGGTAAGTGAACAACTAACGGATACTAAGTGTCTCCTCCAACTAGTTAAGCAAAGGTTGACTGAAAGGATTAGAATACTGCTACTTTGCAACCCCTAAGGAAATTGTCTCTGCAATAACCAAAGCAGTTTTTATCTCAGGAGATAGACTGTCACATGCCACCCAAAAGAAGACACTAGTCATTTAAAGCCCCAATTCTCATGTCTCTAGAAGAGAACAGGAAGCTACCCAAACTCAGGACTCAGATGGGTATGTGGGATGATGCCTCTGTGCCACTGGACCTGCAGTCTTGTATAGGAGACAGGGACTAATTTATCCAACAAATAAAGAGCAAGAGAAGAACCAAAGGGTTGAGAGACAGATGCAAGTGAACACACAGATCTTATCTGGACTCTGATCTCTACAAATCATTTTTAACAATGTTTGGCAGCAATTAGGGAAAATCTAAAACGGGGTTTCTGGTAATTAAATAATTGTCAATATTTGTGGCTGTGATAGTGATACTGTGGCTATTGAAATGCTAGATTTTCTAGGAAGACCTGAAAGGTATAAATGAAAGCAGAAGAGGAGTACGCATTCAAGACCAGCTGTCGTTCACTTGTGCTGTAGCTGGTGAAGTGTTCACTGTCCCATGCTGGCCCCTTGGGACTCAGTAGATGTAGTTAGCAGGGACTCTTCCAGAGTTCAGCCCATCAACTCAGGACTCACAGAACAACCTTATGTTCCCACCCTAAACCCTGGGAGAAGACATACCGCAAAGATGAGTGAAATGTCAGTGGTTAGGGCCTGTACACGGTGAAAGGAAGCAATAAGGGTGATGGGAAGGAAACCATCAGCATCCATTTTCCGTCTCAGGAAGAAGTCTCGCTCTAAATTGTCCACGCTGAAGTAGTATTCACTAAGTAGGGGAAAAAAGCATCACTGAGGGCTATGGGCCTTCTCTGCTTCCTACCCACCCCAGCAACCTCACATCTCTGGCATTCTCACTCCTTTCCTGCAGTACAGCTTAAAGCAGAGGCTCTCAACCTGTGAGTCACAACCCCTTTGGGGATCAAACAACTTGACCTTTTCATAAGAGTCACCTAAGACTATCAGAAAACAGATATTTATATTATGATTCCTAACAGTAGCAAAATTACACTTACAAAGTAGCAACAAAAATGATTTTATGGTTGAAGGTTACCATACCATGAGGAACTCTATTAAAGGGTCGCAGCGTGAGGCATATTGAGAACCTCTAGTGTAGAGCTGAAAAGAAATGATGCCCTGCTACTCTGAGTCAAATCAATCTCTCTCTCTCTCTCTCTCTCTCTCTCTCTCTCTCTCTCTCTCTCTC
>NC_022014.1:40734375-40748019 GCF_000317375.1 Microtus ochrogaster
ACACACACACACACACACACACACACACACACACTTTCTCCGTAGCTTTGAAGTCTGTCCTGGAACTAGGCTGGCCTTGAATTCAAAGATATGCCTGCTTCTGCCTCCCAAGTGCTGGAATTAAAGGCATACACCACCACTGCCCAGCCAAATCACCCTTTGTGTATTTCAGCTACCACAGGGTGAACCCAACAAACAAATCCTTTGAAACTCAGTTCCAACCAACATTGTTCTGTCCCTAAAACACTAACCCTACACTGCCTGTTTCCCTGTATAAGATCTCTGTTCTGAGCCAGCACGTTAGTATGAATAGGGACACAAAAGATTTATACAGAAACAGCTTTAATCCTGTGCTTTGTTATTTACTGTGACTTTGGAGGAATTACTGGCCTGCCTGTTCCCCTATAAAATAGGGATAGGAGTTCATAGGACTCCAGTATGCAGAAGTTATAGCTGCAATCACTTGGCAAAAGAGCCTGGCCACAGTGACAGTTAAAGAACATGCTTGCTGGGGCTGGAGAGATGGCTCAGCGGTTAAGGGCATTGCCTGCTCTTCCAAAGGTCCTGAGTTCAATTCCCAGCAACCACATGGTGGTTCACAACCATCTGTAATGAGATCTGGTGCCCTCTTCTGGCATACACACAGACAGAATATTGTATACATAATAAATAAATTAAAAAAAAAAGAACATGCTTGTTAGCATCCAACATGCTGATGATGGGCTCTTTTGTGACTAGAGGAGTACAGAAGGGAACCAGGCTGCTCACCTGTTAGTGGTAGTCTCTACTTTCCTTAAGGTAAATATGGTCTTATGTCTGTAATGAACAGAATTTTGTGAAAGCAGAAAAGTAATCTTTCACAGCTTAAATAGGGTTACTACAACTATCACTCACTAGACCCTATTCTGAGCCCCATTCCAGCATAGATCAGAAGAGCCATCACACTCACATCTGACGCTTGATATAGTCCTTGAGCAGCTCCTGGTCCACATTGTAAATCTCAGTGCTGCTGAGATTGTCAAAGTAGTAGGTGATGTTGTTCATGTACTTGGGGGTGCGGGGCCCCTCTGTACCATCAAACTTTCGGTAGCCAAACTGGTAGTCAAAGTGGGCTACAGGAGAAATGGGCATCATTAGAGAGAGAAGATTCCCGCCTACTACCCCTGCTGCAGTCCCTTGGACATCCCAGAGCCCGAAGGGGCTTCACGTACTTCGAGTACCACCCCGTCCTCGGCCCCGTCCACGACCACGCCCCCGTCCACGGCCACGGAAGGAAGCCCGTGCCCCGCCAGCCCCATCACTCTTCACACTCGATGTCTCATCCTGGTCATGCCAGGCAGGCTCTGGTTTGGTCTCTGGTTGCCAGGCTGGGGTGGGTGGGGCCACAGATACAGGCATGTAGGTGACAGGTTCAGATCCTGTGGTGAGAAGGAACAAGGTGAAACTGGGCGTATCCTCCTCATGCAGGCTCTCCATAGCAGGCAGGGCATACCTTTGATCTCCCCTCGGCTAGCAGGTGTGTGTCTTGGCTCCTGCGGACGAGTGGGACGTGAGGCCAATTTCTCTCTCGGTACTTCAGGCTTCATGTCTATTTGCAACGGAACCCACTTGTGTTTGTTCCCTGAGGGACAGCATGGGCATGTGAGAGAGGCATGGCAGGCCCCTCCTACATGGCTTTTTTTTCCTTCCCCCACAGTTTTGGCCCCAAACTATCCATCTGGTTGGTATCCATAGGCACATTCTTTCCAAACAGTGTGCCTCTTTTTAATCTCTTCTGGAGCCAGACACCTGCCTGCACAGAATAAGGACTAACTTTCCAGGCTCCCTTTACACATAGTCATGTCACTCTGTGAGAACTGTGAAGGACCAGCTTAGGTGGAATGGGCAGGAGCCAAGGAGCCATCTTTGATGGAGAGAGGTTGCTGTACTGAAGTGACAATGAGAATGAGTCAGGGTTGGCCTGTGGGTCTGAGAAAAAACAGTCAAGCCTGTATCATTTCAGCGAGCTTGGGAAACTCTTAGAGCAATGTACAAGTCCACTTAAGAGTAGATGTACCAAGGCTTGAAATACAGCTGTTCCAAGAAGTGAGTCACCTCCTAGCCTCAAGACCCTCCAGCAGCACTCAGACTTATGTCATTTAAAGATTCTGTAAGCCACAGCTCCCAGGTCTGCCCAAGCAGGAACTCACCTTTCTTCTTCTGCCCGCCTCGCTGGCAGTCGTCATCCCCATTCTTTTCCTCCCCTGATTCATCTGACTTTGTTTTCGGACTCTCCTTACTGTCACTTCCGTCGCCTTTCTCCTGCTCCTTCATGTCTTTCTTGGGTGGCAGCTTACGGGCAGGCTGAGGCTTGTGGGACTGTGGCTGCAGTAGGCAAGGGAGAGAGTGAATGCTAGAGCCTCCTGGGCTGAAGGAGGACACCTCATCACTGGGAAGTGTTACAGTAGGCTACACTGTATACATTCCAAGGCCTAGTTTTCATGACAAGACATGGCCACATGTACCATGAAGTAGGAGGAACAATTCATTTTTTAGCCTACCCAAATCTGTGGGGTGCAAGAGATGCTGACCCTAGCTTGTCTGTACCACCTTACCCATTGAGGTGGTCACTAGCTCAGAACAAAAGTACTGAGAGAAACAGAACTGACCAAGAGTCTCTTAGTTGGGTCCAGAGGAGCTAAATACACTTTCCCAATCTGGAGCCCATGCTTGATCTGATCCCCTCATCACTCAGAAAATCCTGGCACTGTAATGGAAAATTATGGACTTTAGAAAACTACAATAGCTGTCTCCTAACTTACTGAACCATCAAGAGCTACTAACTTCTGGGGATCAGATCACTGGAAGGCAAAGAGGAAATGAACAGTGCCTGAAACTAGGCAAAGGATCACATGATGAATTACCATTCCTAATTATTTGAAAGCTGCCCACTTTTTAAAAATATTCATTTTTATGTGCATTGGTATTTTGCCTGTGTAAGGGTGTCCAGTCCCCTGGAACTGTAGTTATAGACAGCTGTGAGGTGTCATGTGTGTGTGCTGGGAATTGAACCTGGGTCCTCTAGGAGAATGGTCAATGTCCCTAACCACTGAGCCATTTCTCCTGCTGCCCACCTTATATATAACCAGTCTCCGTTTGTTTGTTCAGATCGCATTGGAAGGAGGGTGTGTGCGTGGGTCCTATGTTAATCCAGACTGGCCTTGACCTCTTAGCCCGACAGTCAACCTTCTTTTGAGTAGCTAGGACTACAGAGGTACACTATAATATCCTGCCAACTACTCTTCAAAACTCAAGAAAGGCAAGACTTATGGCTCTTGAACAAAAGCCAACTGAGTTTATAAAGACAGCATCTGAACTGTCTGTCAGACCCTCCCCACACTCACCTGCACACTCTTGTGGGCTATCTCTCCAGGTGTAGGCCAGTTGATTGCATCTCCAAAGTCACCAACCTGCAAGGCATAGTCTATGAAGACCCCAGAGTTACTCCGCCTAGGTCATTTCGCCCCGCACCCAAGCTCTAGTTTCTCTGAGAGATTTGGACCACTTCATCTTGCACACTCACGACACCAAGCACAGGTACCCAGAAAGACGGGCCAGAAGCGCTTACAAGAACAAGAAGAGGAATCACCCACAAGTATCACTCACCCTGCTCCTTACCTTGCTGCCCTTGCGCTGTTTAGGAGCAGCTGCCCTCACTACCTTGGCTGGAGCAGAAGGTTCTGTTGGAACAAGGAAAGCAAACAGCTGTTTAGAGCCTGTGTCACCACCATGCCCATCCGATCATGTACCTGCAGGTTCCCAGAGGAGCCATTGAAGAGAGGGCAAGAACATGTGCTGAAAGCTCTGCTGCCCCTGGGCGCCCTACTCTGAGGTGGCAAAGCCTGTATTTCTTATGAGATGCCAACTGTGGCTTGAGGCCCATGGCCAAATCTGCATTCTAACTCAGGCCTCCTAAACGATTGCAAAATCTGTAAGGAAAAGAAATCAAACCTTTTATAAATTTCTGCATGAACAGAGAAAGGGAAGCTGAAGACATATAAATAAATCCAGGGCCATACCAAGGCCTACTTTGTCCTCGCTGACCTATAGTTGAGAGGCAAGAACCAGCTTCTCTGTCCCTAAAGAAAACATATACTCCACTTTGAATTTACAGTTATGTCTATTTGGACAGCATCTCATAGTATAGCTCTTACTGCTTTGGAACTTGCCATGCAGACCAGGCTATTGAACTCAGAGACTCCCCCTCACACCATCAGGCCTAGCCAGTTCCATCTTTTAAATTTAACCCCAGCAATACAAGTGAGACAAAAAGGCTATGCACAATTTTAGCTCTAATAGTACTGAAATCACCAAATTAAGTCTGTCTACTTCACAACAGTCATTAAAATATAATGGTCTCCAATTATGTGAAGATGGACAAAATGAAAGAAGGTAGTCACAAAATAATGTTTTCTATAGAAGAGATAAGAATGTGTACATTCATACATCCACAGGGCAAACTCTGGAAGGATGTATGTTAGAAAATGAAGAGTATATCTACAAAGACAAAGACTGCTTTTAAAGAACACAATGTGCAATGTCTTTTCTAAAGAAGTGGCTCTGGTTAGTTTGCGCACACACCCCCCTCCCCCCCCACTTTCCCAACACAGTTCTTAAAGCCAAGGGTACCTGTCTCTTCTTCTTCTAGAGATCCACGGGATTCTGTTCACCCACTTACCTCCTCTGCCATGCCAGGTCAGGAACTGTGCCAGCCTCCAAGCACAGAAATCAGACCATGTCCTTTAATGAGCAGAAAGTGTCCTTGCCCAATTCCTAACTGTGAGGGCCAATGAATTCCTGGCTTCTGGCCCATTACTGGAGCCACTGCCCTTAATGGTAGGTAGCTACTTGCCTTCTGGTAGCTGGGGTTGTAGAACCCAACCCATAGTACTCTCACTCTCTAGCCCTAGAAGCAGAATACTAGAAAATCTCCACTGTAAGAAAACCATTGTCCCGTGACCCACAGGTTGACCCAGATAAGCTACCCATCATCTTCACCTGTGTCGCGTGTGGTGATATATGACTTTAATGTCAGCACTTCAGAGACAGATACAGGAGGATTTCTCAGAATTTAAGGCCAGTCTAGTCTAGATAGCAAGTTCTAGAATGGCCAAAGATACACAAAGTGACTCTGTTACAAAAAGAATAAAAAAGATCTTCACCTGCTTCAGTCCAAGGCCAGGCTAGTGCCACCTGAGCCACAGCTGAGATAACAGCTATTGGGCATGGCTAGTGACAAAGTTTACCTAACAGGAAGTACATGAGGACTAGGAATAAGGTATACTGAAGATGTATTTGAAAAGGGGCAAAAGTTTTCAAGACACTTTTAAAGTTTTTTGGTCTGGGTGAATGTACCTCCCCAGAAGATGAAAACTTAACTCCAAGCTGTTTTCTGATTTCCACAAGCACGCTGTGGAGCTCCCGCTCCCACAAATAAATGTTTGTTTAAAGGAAGGGTCTTGCTATGTAGCCCAAAGCAGCCTCAAAGTTCCACCAATCCTCCTGCCCCATACTGCCAAGTGGTGAAATTCCAGATGTATGCCCCACTGCCTAATTTAAAACAAAACAAACAAACAAACAAAAAAAAACACCTCTCAAATCTGAGCAGTACTGCTGGGATCACCCTGAGATCTCAGCAGAACCAGATCAGACTGCAAGCTCTGTCTCCAGTACAGAGAGAATGCCTGAAGAACTCTGCTCATTGCTGTCTGAGGGATAAGGAAGAGGAAAAGTGATCTTACACTTTCCCGGGTCACACAGAACAGTCTTAAATCAGTCTTATGTGAAGTTTGTTAGAAAGTTCGGTCCCCAGAAGGCTCACCAAAAGGATCTATGGTGTCCTATTTTTCCCCTGCTCCTAACTAGAGCCTAAGACTGACTCCAACAAATCTCAGTGTTGGGGAGGGGAAACTGCATGAGACCCTGGAAAATCCAGCAATGTTCTCATGAGCTGCCATCAGTGCTCTTTGAGAAATGGAAAGAGAACTAGGCAATATTATATTGCATTTGACCTCAATCATACATTCATCATCCTTTACCCCCCTCCTAGCCACCCAGTGTAGAAGTACACAAGCATGCACGTATGCATGTACATGTGTACAGGGGTTAGGTGGCAAAGACAGACAAAATTCTGGTCCAGCAGGACTTGACACCTAAAATCATTTCCAATGAAAAACAACTCTTTTGTGCTGATGCTGATACTGTGTTATCCTGCATCAAGCCAAGTCAGTTCTCCGATCTTTGCCTTCTAAAACCTGCACTTGCCACCACCAAACCAAGCCAAGCTCAGAACACACCACTGTCACTTATACAAGAAAACAGCTCTATATAAGGCAGATCTGATCCCACTGTTTGCAGATAGGAAATATGTAAAGGATTTTCATAGAACCAGCTAAGGACTAGAAGGCTTTATTTTCTTGCAAGGGCTCCTATCCACCTATGAGGAACCCCATGGGTTCCCAGATATCCACTACCAGTAAAAGGCCCCTTCTCTGTTATTTACGGCTCTTCCCTATTTTTCCCAACTAGTTAACATAGTCTGGGACCAGAGAAGAGGGGTCAGTGTGACATGGTAGGCCCAGGCCCTAGCACAGCTTCCTCCTCAATGATTAGAAGCTACAGGGTACACCTTCTGTCTCAGATGACCAGGTCCAGACAAGTACCGAGTCAACTCCAGGGAAGTAGTGGTATGTGTGTGTTAGTTAAACACAAAGCACACAAGGCTGGTCAGTCAGACTGCTCAGTGGGTAAAGGTGCTCACTACCACACCTGACACCTCAGTTTGGTCCCCAGGACCCATATTTTTTTTTTTCCTGGTGGTGGTGAGGGGTGTCTTTTGAGGCAGGGTTTCTCTGTACAGCCCTGGAACAGGCTGGCCTGTTTGCCTACCTCTGCTAGGATTAAAAGCACCACCACCCAGTGGACCCAAAGGACTGAAGAAGGAGAACAGTTTACTGCAACTGACCTTCACAAGTGTGCTGTGCTCACACAAAGAATAAAGGGCTCAAGAGAGCTCAGTGATTAACAGCACCAGCTGATCTTCCAGAGGACCTGGGTTCAATTCCCAGTACCCATATGGAGGCTCAAAAAATAAACTGTCTCTTTAACTCCATTCCCAGGAGACCGAATAACCACTTTGGGTCTCCACAGGCAATGAACACACACATACATAATAAAAGATTAAAATATTTAACAAATAGTACATAAAAACAACAACAAACACCCTAAACAATAGCAAGAGAATACCAACATTCCTTTGCAAGTCATAGTATATTTTTGGAAGGGGGCACCTGAATCATTTCCTAAAGTTATCCACACAGCAAAAGCTTTTCACTTAGTTATTTTAAGATGATTGCTTTTGGGGGCTGGAGAGATGGCTCAGTGGTTAAGAGCACTGCCTGCTCTTCCAAAGGTCCTGAGTTCAATTCCCGGCAACCACATGGTGGCTCACAACCATCTGTAATGAGGTCTGGTGCCCTCTTCTGGCCTGCAGACATACACACAGACAGAATATTGTATGCATAATAAATAAATATTTTTAAAAAACGATGATTGTTTTTGAGTGGAGGGCACAGGAAAAGTCCATTATTTCAGAGGAAGAATAGAAACAAAAGACAAATGGCTGGGAGGAGGGACGGTGCTTACAGTGCAGGGCTGATCTGGGTTCTATCTGTGAGCCTCCACTTTCCAGTGCATGGCCCTTTACTCAAACAGCAAGGAAAGTCAGAGGACATATTCTGCACATGAGTCTAGACCTCCTCTATGAGAAGTGAAATGGTATTTTTTTGTCAAAGGACCCACTGGAACATTTAAGTCACCACATACAGAATGCCTAGAACACTCAACAATTTGATCCCCACCCCAAGAAGTATTTATCAATAATAATCTTCACCCTCAGCAATGAAAAAGGTCACCAAGTCATCTCTCAAAAGGGAGGATCACCATTCCAGGAGCTCTCTAGAATAGTATTCTTTAGTTCCCACCCCAGATTATAAATTAGATTCCCAATCCTGTCCCCTAGGCAAGAGACCTATGGGGAGCAGGCCCCGATATCCTCACACTACCCCACAGACAAGAGATAACTTGGCTCCAGGGTGTTTCCCCCAGGAAAGGAGAAAATCTCCAGAGTCCTACAGCTGAAATAAGAAAAGATAGGGAACCCGGCTCTTTACCCCACAGCTGGCATAAAGCTCTGCTCTGCTAGAGGAAGAAGGCCTAGGGTTCCCCTTCAGTTAAATTTCCAAAATTCAATTTTTCACTCAAGAAGGGGAAGAAAAGTCCAGGCCTCAGGGAATCCCTCCGGACCAGCAAAAGGGCTAAACCCATGAACACCTGGTACAAAGACTACCAAGTA
Source organism: Microtus ochrogaster (assembly GCF_000317375.1). NCBI lineage: Eukaryota > Metazoa > Chordata > Mammalia > Rodentia > Cricetidae > Microtus > Microtus ochrogaster. Next base: position 40,742,768 of record NC_022014.1, read on the forward strand.
TTTTCTGTATTGTCCAGTTCTAGAAAAACCTAATGGCTACCAACACTTTGTAACACAGGCTATCATCGGGGGCTGGAACACCTTCTGAGTTACACCGAGGACTTGGTTCAACCACATGTAAAGTAACTAACGTTTTATGGTGAAGGTATAGTGACCCAACCCTGTCTGGCCATGGCATAAGGAATGGGTAGGGGAAGAAATACTGGATTGAGGTAGGGGAAGAAATACTGGATTGAAACCATGGGTCAGTATGGGTGGAGGAATGGGATGGGCTAGTTGGTAAGTCTACAGGAAGGATTAGTTGGCCAGAGTGGAACCAGAATGGGAGGTCAAAGATTTCTTGGTGCTGGTTATTATATCTTACAGACCAGTACCTAACAGGCTGAGATTCACAAAGCAGCCAGCTATCCCACCCTTACACCCAGCTCTCCTATCAGGCCAAAATCAATGTCTTATTAGGAGACCCCCAGAACCCGAGTAAATCCAGGAGCTCTCGGGACACAGTAAACATTTATCTACCCAGTTACCTAGTGGTTTCCTGATGAGTACAAGAACCAGGTTACTCTCGCAGCAGCAAGCATAGAGCCTAGCTCAAGGCCTGACCCTAGCAGACTCTTGTGAAGTTCTGGTCCCAACCTTTGGCCTTTAGTCTGAGCCTTCCTGAGCCTAGCTATTACTGGCTCTCAGAGGCCCTAGGCCCAAGGCCAGGCATTAACTCTATCTGAAGCATAGTTGTTGAGAGCACTGCCAGTCATCCCTACAACAGCAGCTTCCTCAGCTGCACTAAAAGCTGATAGGCTCTGCAGGCATGAGAAAAGTCAAAAAAGACAAAAACCTCATCCCAAGCAAGGTGTGAGATGCTAATGATTATAGCTACAGTTAAACATGACATAGGCCTCACACCTTTTTTTTTTTTTTTTTTTTTTTTTAAGTTCCTCTGTGTAACAGCCCTGGCTGTCCTAGAACTTACTATGTAGATCAGGGTAGCCTCGTAGGCCTCTGCCTGCCTCCTGAGTACTGGGATTAAATGCATGCACCACCACTGCCCCAGCTGGGTATCATAACCTTTAAGATAAAGATAAATTCATTTCTTTTGCTGGTCCCATGAACAATAAAATCAAGATATATGCGTATAAGTGTTTGCCAGATGGGCAGTGGTGGTGCATGCCTTTAATCCCAGCACTCGGGAGGCAGAAGGTGGATCTTTGTGAATTCAAGGCCATCCTGGTCTGCAAGAGCTAGTTCCAGGACAGGCTCCAAAGCTACAGAGAAACCCTGTCTCAAAAAACCCAAGTGTTTGCCAAAGTCAGAGTCAGCAAGCCACAAGACCTGGAGTGCGTATTCTGATATTAAATGGCATGACTTAACCACCAGGAAAAGGTGGGAACGAAGCTATGGGCCAGAGAAGACCAAATGGCACTGGCCTTGAGGGCCAGTGAGTGACCTGATCATCTGCTAGCCTCCCCAAGGTCCTCCACCAAACTTTGCTCCAGGAAGGCTCCTTAGCAAAACCTTGGACCAAAGCACAGGGTTCTGCCTCACCCTTGCCAAGAGCCCTGACTATGGGAGTCAGTAAAGCCACAGGGAAGGAGGTGACCCACTTCTGTCTATCCTTCCCAGGTCAGCCTAGGTAGTCAGAGTCAGAACCTAGAGATGGTCAAGTCTTTGTCCCATTCCTACAAATTCCATCAACACCAAGAGGAAGTTTCTCTGCAGAGTAATAAGAATGTACAGGTAGCCTCCATACCTTGTATGGGCTCTCTGTGGCCTGGACTGTCATTTCTCAGAGGCCTCCCTCTACCCACCCTTCCTACCCAGGCCCCAGGCCTGAAGATAAAACACAGGAGGGGCTGCGGGCAGGAGGGGGCAGACTTCAGAAAATCAGACCACTTGAAACCCTGCAGAAATGAAAGTTGTAGACCAACACCCCCACCTTGTATTATAGTGCATGAGTCTGCGGGTCTAGGCAGCAGTTACATGATGTTTGCTAGCCTGGCCAAGCCCAACAGACTAACTTTAGCTTGTGGTAACCCATGCATTCAGTGCTCCCACTCCTGTCCAGACAGGGACTTTGCAGTTCAATAGTGGCTATGGCCACCCCCACAGGTGGTACCAGTTCCTGAGAAAGGGCTGAAATCCCAGCGCCCTGATTGGCCTTTTCTGAAGAGATTATTGGATTCTAGTCAAATCAGCAACTACCACCTTCAGTTGTGTGTTAACTTAAGCAAAGACTGTGTAGGTTTCTTCTAAGGAGATGCCACCGATTCTCTTCCAAAGGATGCCACTTTCTAGTGCTGAGCAGAGGGAAAAGACTTCTTTTCACACACAGTATGTTAAAGCAAAGTGGGTGATTCTTTGGTCACCATAGTAAAGCCTTAGTGTAAAAGCCTTAAGAATCCCCTCCTCCACCACTACCCAACAGGAAGATGCTATGTAGTAAACAATTCTAGATCAGGTTCTAACTCAGCCTATGGTGTTGGGGATTCCAAGGGCCCAATGACCCCTCAAGTGCTGGCATCTGTGAACCTATCTCACTCAGGAGGGTTAGACCTTTCTCATCACCAGTTCAACCCGTCCTAAAAATGCCAAACTCTAGTATGTGCACAGCTAACTCATGTCTCACAACCACTCAAGAAAGCAGGTATCATTATGACAAGGAAACCAAGGTTCAGAGAAGCTCACTCAACTAGCAGGTAGTCTCTGCCAAGCACATCTTGCCTCATAAGCTAGCCGTGTGTCTTACAGAGAACTGCTGGGAGCTCTACAAGCGCAGGTCCCCAGCATCCAGAACCAGAGTCTTAGTGTTGACAGCTCACTGTAAACCTATGTTTCCCCTCTCCATTGAGACCAAGCAGTTGGATTCTCACATCAATCTAGGCACCCAAGGCCAACTGTGGGAAAGCGTGAAAGTACCCCCAGGCAGTACTATAACCCACTGCCAGTCCTGTGGTTGGGGTGCTTCCCTTGCCCTGAACACAGACTTAATGCTCCAAGAGGGGTTTAGCCCCTAAGCAAGCAAACAGCAAAATTACACAGGCTGATACTGTTAGTTAAGTCACTGTTTATTTGAGGAAGGATTTTTGAGACAGGGTTTCAAGTAGCTCAGGCTGGCCTGAACTCTCAATTCTTCTGTCTCCATCTCTCAATTACTAAAATTACTACTGGTGAGTGCTACCTGTCAAATTTCATTCCTTTCACTATATAGCCCTCGCTGGCCTGGAAGTCAGAGCTCCACCTCATGAGTTCTGAGATCAAAGGCAAAGACATGCACCACCACGCTTAATTTCAAATTTCATTCCTGAAAACATTTCCATTAAGCTACAGCCCTCTGGATTCCCAAGTCACTCCCAAGCCCCATTCTGCTTCAGATACAAGAGTGCTCTGTTGCAAACTGGATTCAACTGTCACTGTCCCCAAGATGATGCTACCCTAACACAGATAATTTCTGTCGTGATAAGCAACCGCCTACAGTACTACAAACTTTTTTGTTGTTGTTCATCTTTGAAACAGGCTAACTAATAAGTCCAGGTGGGGATGGAGAGATGATTCATCAGTTCAAGGGCACTGACTGCAGCTGGGTGGTGGCGGTGGTGCACACCTTTAATCCCAAATTTAGGAGGCAGAGGCAGGAGGATCTAAGTTGAGGCCAACCTGGTCCACAAAACAAGTTCAAGGACAGCCAGAGCTAAACAGAAAAATCTTGTCTCAAAAAACCAGGGGCTGGAGAGATGGCTCAGTGGTTAAGAGCATTGCCTGCTCTTCCAAAGGTCCTGAGTTCAATTCCCAGCAACCACATGGTGGCTCACAACCATCTGTAAAGAGGTCTGGCGCCCTCTTCTGGCCTTCAGGCATACACACAGAATATTGTATACATAATAAATAAATAAATAAATATTTAAAAAAAAAAGAAGAAAAAACCAAAAGTAAAATGCATGCAGATGGCATTGACATACCTGTGGGCAGAACCCTCATGCATATAAAAAATAAATTAATAATAAAGGGAAAAGAAAAAAAGCCCAGGCTGCTGTCAAATCTCCCTGCCTTAGCCTCCAAAGACAACTTTGTGTCACCTCTACTGCCCTAAATCAAAAATCTCAAGCAGCTGGATATTGGGAGAGGCTTCTGTCTATACAAGAAATTATTTTCTGCTGTCCTGATTATGGGAGTGGATACACTGATAACACCTAACCTAGCCAGGACTGAAGAGGAAAATATTCATTGTATACTGGGAGCCTGCAGTTTGGAAGTAACCTGAGGGCCACATCAGCAGTGAATTGCTGTTGAAGTGGTCCTGGGACATGAAATTGCAGCTTCCCAATGTAGAGCTTTCCAACTTGGCAAAGCCAATCCTCCCCCCAGCAAAAAACTATGTGCACCCATTCCCACTCACAGGATAGGAAGCAGCTTTCCCCACACAAATGACTGAGTTTCTATTATCCATCTGCTTCCTCACATGCACCAGAATTCTGACCAAAAATTAGGGATTCCCTTTTTCTTTTTAACCTTATTACTGTGCAAACATCTCCTTTATTTTAATCCTTCCATAAAAAGCCGGCAAAGAATGCCACCAACAATCACACGTGTATAAAGTTCCAGTTTTGTTTTGTTTCTGAAAGGGTGATTAGGGACAATTCTGAATTACAATTCAGTTTTAGATAATAAAGAATTAAAAAGTAAGGTCTAAGCTGCTGGTTTCTAAAGGCATTTTAACTTAATAGATCAACTATAGCATGTGCTAAATATTCCTTAATTGGCATATTATACATAGACCACAGTAAGTGCCTTTCAACAGTAAAAGGAGCACCCTTTGACTTAGGGAATTCCAATAAAACAACACCATTGAGTCAAGAATAGACAGTTGCCTCCTGACCTTTTAGCCATGGCCTGTAACAGCAGAGAGTACAAAGTTTACCACAGGCGAGTCTTCTCGTTTCTGAGATGGTGACAGAATTTCCCCAGTGTTTTAAACATATTCATATGTCCAATTATATAAATTTAATTATAAAACCACTTAATAGGTTTGAGGAGTCACCCCCATCCTTGTGGAAAGTAGAACTTTAATATCACGCAACTGGAATCGTTACTTTTAAAAAGATCATATCCACTTTTCTACAAGTCAGTTTTCCTTAGTAAAGACTAACCAACAAAACACTGTTAGCAGCCGAGCGATGGTGGCGCACGCCTTTAATCCCAGCACTCGGGAGGCAGAGGCAGGCGGATCTCTGTGAGTTCGAGACCAGCCTGGTCTACAG
>NC_022014.1:40749034-40754723 GCF_000317375.1 Microtus ochrogaster
GGGTGTTGGGGGAAAGGACAGACAGAGCAACTAACATGTTGACCTACCAACAGTCTCTAGACCCTGTTCAAAGACGCCTTCGAGTTTCTGCATACTACACTTTCTGCAGATGTAGAGGGAGCGCTTGGAGTGGCCAGGTCATCTATAATCCAAGCAGGTAAGCAAGATCACAAGTCTGAGGAGAACTTGAGCTACCACAGCAAGTTTGGGGCTAACTTCAGCTACACAGCAAAACCCTATGTCTCAAAAAATAAAAAAGTAGAGGGGCTCTGACTTCCACACCAAACCAATCCCACCAACGATGTACCTTACCTAACTAGTCACTGGGTTAAAGGCATGAACTATGGAACCATCTTTGAACATGCTAACTGCCAACATAACACCCAAGGCCTGGCCAGATGGGTCAAAACTAACCAATAGATCTCATGTACCCCATAACATGATAAGCTTAACTGGGGAACGTATCATTAATGACTGAAAGTGGCACACAACATGTCAGGTATGACATTCACTCACAGCATTGTTAATGTGAAATGAGCTCAGGAAAGTACAGCAACCCTTTTTCATTTCTTTGGCCAATTTCCAAATCTTTCAGGACCCAAAAGGAAAGAAATAGAGAAAGTGTGGCCGGCAGATAGTACACTGAAACTCAAGACATCCAGTTAAATCTGAATTTAGGATAGGCAAACAGTGAAAACCCTCACCTCACAGCTGTGGAAATGCAACCATGGCACTTCTGTGGTCAAAGGATCAAAGAGGGGTAGAAACAGGTTCTCTCCCCCCAAAACCAGGGAGGTCTGCAATGCTGTAATCTTCCCTCCATAAAGAAAAGGGCCTGGCCTCCAGCCCTGCTAGGGGTTCATACGTGATTAGGAGAGGGGTCAGGAAGTTTTAATGATGAAAACAGAGCCAGGGACAAAGAGTTTACAACCAGTCTGCACTTCAAGCACCTATGTATGTGTGGAGGGGTAGTCGAAGCTCTTGTTATCATAAATAAAGGCAATGCCCCATGGCCTACTAAACAGCAATATCTTGGGTTCAAGCAAAATCCAAAGCCCCAGAAAATTTTGCTTCCAGAAGCAGAATTGAGGCAGATGGTGCAAGAAGCTAAAAAGCCCACAGATCAAAATGTTAAAAAGGATGTCAGAAAGGGCAAGCAAGGTGAAAAGTCAGGATATGCATTTAGGCCAAGGGGAAAACTAAATGGGTAACAAGTTACCTTTCCTGGCCTTTGATGACCAGAGCTAATAAGTACTTCCTAACCCACCACCACTCCATCTATCTCATTAGAATAAGCTGCTGCCTTCCCACTAGAACTGAGACATGACTTTCCTGACTGGTCTTAATAGTGAACTGGATCACGGATGTGGCTCAGTGATAAATCCCTCACTCAATTCTCCTAAGGTTCTGGGTTCAGTTTCCAGCAAACTGATTTTCAGATCCCAGGCCTGGGATCCTGCCACTGGAAAGCAATGATGAACAGCCAATCCCCACTCCTAGTGCTCAGCATATGAGACTTTATTCTTTAGCCTACTTGTGACTGTCTCATATGCTACTGCCTGGTGCTGTACATGAGATATACAGAATCTCAGGCAGCAAGAGGCTCAGGAAAAGTCTGAGGTCTATACCTGTTATATTATAGGCAGAAGGGCAACAGTAACCAATCTGAGTGCTTACAATTCCAGTCAGCAATGGATGAACTATGCTCTTCTCTCAATTATGGGTGCATATGATGTGCTGTGGACCGGTGAAGGCCAGACCACAACAAACAGGATCTGGTATAAGATGACAAGGCTGACAATGGGATCAGTACTATCTCCATCCAGGCACCACTCTGTCCTAAAACAATCTTTAAGCCTGGGCTCTTCCCAAGAAATGAAGGAAAGTCAGGAAGAACAAATGCAAAAACACAATCCAAGTTCTCTAAAGGAGACCTTGATGGTGGACTGATAGCTACTTGGTACTGGTTTGTCCTAGCTCATACCTGTTCCAGCTACCAGCAGGACATTGTAGCTGGTAGGCCACTGCCACCTTGAGCAACATCTTGTCTCAGGACAACAGAACTCCAAGGAATGCAGGGCAAGCCATCTCTTGATCCCTGGAGATCCCTCCCAACTTGCAGACTTGGCTCATGGCAGCAAGCATGATGGTGATAATAAAGAATGGGCTTGAGTCAAGTGTGGAGAAGGCTGCTTTCCCTAGCTGGCAGAGTCTCAGTCACCAGCAATCTTGACCCTTTCCACCTGAGGACTGATCCAAAGTTGCCCCAGAAAGGCCCTTCATCACAGCATCCATGTGGGGGCAGCAGCAGACTGAAGAGTACACGGTGACATTGTAAATGGACAGGGTAATAGAACGGAACAGAGCAGAGACAGCCTGACTTAGCAATGCAATCAAAAGGCACCCGGGGCACAGAATTCACAGGCTGTCCCTGCAAAACTCCAACAGCAAAGCACACTGCTCATTGCACTCATGCTATCCATCCACATGTATCAGTCACTACAAGGGCAAACTAGCTGCCTCCTTCAAAGGGGTAGCTGTCTGGCAGCAGGCAAAAGTACCGTTGGAGGCAGTCCAAAAAACATTTCACTTTGGAATGAGAGGACAAAGCAACAAGGAAACTAGCTTCTGTGTACCTTGACACGAGGACGCCTTCCACATGGAAGCTGGGCGGAAGTGCGCAGAGCTGCCTGTGAAGGAGTCTCTCATAGTCCCTCCCACTCTAGCCCTGTTGGTCAGCATCTACCAATGGTGTCCTGGTAGTTTGGAGACACTTCCTGGACAAGACCAAAAGAGGGTCTTTGCCTACCCTCCACTGATTTCTTCTACGGCTACTTCCAAAACCAAATGGCAGGCTACGGGAACTCTGAGAAGGCAGCAGGTATAGGGGGAAGAACACTGGTTCTTGTAGCAAAGGTAAGTGTGCCTATACTGCCAGGGTTCTCTCAGCCAGGGCAGGAACAAGTGCACATGTGAATTCTGAGCATGACTCATGTCCCAAAAGGGACAGGAAGAGAGTGAAGACCACAAGCAGCAGTTGTGTGTGCCTCCCTCCTCTATAGCTGTCTGGCACTGACTGAAAGTTCCTGCCTTCCTTTTTCCAAGCCTGCTAGGAGCTAGAGAACTTTCCTCAGTCATGCTAAGCAAGCACTCTTATACACTGAGTAACATTCCCAGTCCACTGTATTGTATTTCTAGCAGGCAGTACTGATTTAGAGAAAGATGTAATCCTATTAGTGCTTACTAGTACTCATGGTGGTTGGTGGGACAGAATGCCAAGGTTTTTCCTTTTGGACATTTTTTGATGATGAATTGTTATTGCCTGAGTAATTTGAACAAATTTTCCACTTCAAAAGGCTAAAAGGCCCAGCACATAATAGTTGATGGCCCAGAGGACTTCATAAACCCTGTGGAGAGCCAGTCCACCCTTCCTACTCTTCAGGCCAGACCTGAAAAATCCCCAAGGTCATCAGCTCTCTTTCCAACAGATCTGTATGGCCCTAACATAACTAAAAGAACATTTCTTGAGGGGAAGAATGATCAAGGCTCCCTGGCAGGATCCAAAGTCCCCAAGACTTGGCTCAAACCCACTCACTAGTCTTATGCCCAGAGAGCCCAGCCTCCAGCCTGCCAGAGGGGCAATGGGACTCCCTCCTTCCAGAAACAGCTTAAGTTTTATAGTTCTGTGCATATGCATGTATGTACATATAACACACATTCTCTTTCTTCTCTTAGTTAGGGAGAATGCAGACTAGCCAATAGGTTAAGGTAGTAACTTGAGTAAATGTTTAACAGGCAAATCTCAGCTACTAACTACTAATGCACAACCTTAAGTTAATTTCTGAACCTATAGGAGCTCCGTTTTCTTTTTTCTTTTAAAGATTTATTGTTTTTTATGTGCATTGATGTTTTCCTTGCATGTATGTCTGTTATGAAGATATCAGGTCCTCTGGACTGGAGTTACATACAGACAGTTGTGAACTGCCACATGAGCTCTGGGAAATGAACCCAGGTCCTCTAGAAGAGCAGCCAGGGTTCGTAACCACTGAATCATCTTGACAGTCCGTTTTCTCACAAAAAAGGATCATGCCCAGAACTGGGCCCCACATGACTGTGGTAAAAATGAATGGGATGGAGATTCAGAACTCTGATAAGCATGTAAGAAGTAAGCATATCCCAGCACTTTAACCAGAATCTATAAGGCAACCTTGCTACCCATGCAACAGATTTAATGAGCTAAGACCTAATAGAGGCACAGCAGCTTGGCTAAGTGCTGTATACAACACCCACTGTGAGAAAAAAAGACCAGGGGCTGGAGAGATGGCTCAGTGGTTAAGAGCACTGATTGTTCTTCCACAGGTTCTGAGTTCAATTCCCAGCAACCACATGGTGGCTCACAACCATCTGTAATAAAATCTGGTGCCAACTTCTGGCCTGCAGGGACACATGCAGGCAGAACATTGTAAACATAATAAATAAATCTTTAAAAAAAAAAAAAAAAAAAGAAAAAAAGACCAAAGTCAGAACTGGCTTCTCCATGCTTTCTCAGCCTGCTCTAGTCCTACTGATGAAAAGTCTTATCCAGCTGGTCAAAACCCACAGTAAGGTCCAGCATGGCCATCTCATGTAGGCCAGACTGGCCTCCAAACCTGTTGTACAGTCAAGGCTGGCCTTAGACTCCTTTCCTTCTCAGCTTCCCCAGTGCTGGAATGAAAACATCCCTCTGATAAAGGTTTCTCTTGCAATATCTCTGGAAAGGAAAGCAAGAGGGCAGACTCTATACTTTCCAACTGCCTAGAGTGTTTTAAGGGCACAGAGCTTCACTGGGCCCCCAACTTGATCAGATACTAGAGCAGATGAAGCCAAAGATTGTAGCCACGAAATCTCCAGTGGTGGCACACGCCTTTTATTCGAGAACTAGGGAGGCAGAGGTAGGTAGGTCTCTGTGAGTTCCAAGGCCAGCCAAGTCTACAGAGTGGAATTCCAGGACATAGATAGGGCCATGCAGAAAAACCCTGTCTCAAAAAAAACAAAAGATTTTCTTTTTAATTATATGTATGGTGGTGTGTGTGTGTGTATGTATGTATGTATGTATGTATGTATATATATATATGTACTTGTAAGTGCAGTATCCGCAGAGACCAGGAGGACACTAGAGTCACCCCACATGAGTTTTGGGAACAGAATTGAAGTACTCTGAAAGAATGGCAAGTGCTATTATTAACTAAGTCGAGCCCTCTCTCCAGCCCACACATTTCCTAGGAAAGCAGATCTGCAGGTATAAACAAAGACATTGCCTACATTCTGCTCTGACAGAAGGCAAGGAAAATTTTGTATTGAAATCTTACTTGAATACCATGATTTCAAGTCCTGTTTTAGATCAAACAAAACAACCTTCTGGACTGCTTAAAATCCCTAAGAAACAACACAACTAAAAACAACCTTTAACCCTTACCATCTTGGAATTTTGGCTCAATCATTTTCTGGATCATATATGCTACTAGGTATCAAAATGTGTCTAACTGAGGGAACAAGAAATCTCTAGCAAGCAGCTATGCCTTTATTTCCTTCATGTCTACTGCTGTCTTGCACAAGTTTGCTGTAGGCCTTTCTGCTTCCATCTTGCTCCCCACCCCATTCTCCAAAAACCTGAAGAATCTTTAAGCAATTTTTTTTTTGGGGGGGGGGG
>NC_022014.1:40755143-40760468 GCF_000317375.1 Microtus ochrogaster
TGAGCCACCATGTGGTTGCTGGGAATTGAACTCAGGACCTCTGGAAGAGCAGGCAATGCTCTCAACCTCTGAGCCATCTCTCCAGCCCCAACCTGAGGAATCTTAAAGCATGTCACTGCCAGTGTCATTGCTCTCTAGCGTCCACAACAGAATGCAGAGTCCCCTAAACATCTGAGCCCTCCTCTTCTACACAAGCCAATCTCTGTCCTTGGAGGAAACTGGGTACAGATTCTCTGGCTAGAATGATCACTCTGATCATGCCAACACCTTAACAATGCATGCCCCTAGTCACTGCCCAGTACTTCTCTACGAAACTGCCTCCAAAGTAGCTGGGATAACAGGACTGCACACACACCCTCAAGATGGCGGTTTCTTTAAGCTGCTATTTCGGGAGGTGATTTGTTAGGCAGAGACAGATAATTGGTAGTTAGTTCACTGCTTCCCTATGGGAATGTAAACAATAAGGCCAGGCTGCTCTCTCTAGGGCCCAGGAGAAGGCCCAGGGCCTATCTCTTAGTAGGCTGTTCAAACCAATGGCTGACTATGTGACTTTTCAACTTGGTGAGAGCCAAGCAGTTCCTGTCACATAAAGGTCAGGTTCAAGACATAGGCTCTGTTTGGATAAACCTGAGCACTGTCCTAGTCCACCTCTGTTCTGAGATGGCTGACACTTGGACCCCAGATTCTACCAGCCGTATGTTCTACATGTTCAGACCAGAAGAGGATATCTCAGTAATGAAGCAATCTAAACCACACACAGGATGTAGGAATCCTCACATTCCTTCCAAGAAGTGTCTATCTGCTTGCTAAATACTCAGCACCTATGGGAGCTCACCCTACCCAGCATGAGCCAGAAGTCTTGACCTAGACCACATACCTAGAGTCCCATTGCTTTAGCCTAGCTCTAGGGAAGAAAGCTGGTCCAATCTGAGTAGGAGATTCTCTGAATGAAATCTCGACAATCAGGATCTTAACTTTTTTTTTTTTTTTTTTTAATTTTCGAGACAGGGTTTCTCCGTAGCTTTTGGTTCCTATCCTGGAACTAGCTCTTGTAGACCAGGCTGGCCTCGAACTCACAGAGATCCGCCTGTCTCTGCTGTCTCTGCCTCCCCAGTGCTGGGATTAAAGGCCACCACCGCCCGGCGAATCTTAACTTCTGACTCAACTGATAAGTGAAAATTAATAATCCGAATAGGAAAGAGCCTTGATAGACCTTGTGGTTAACAACTCCCATTCACAGGAAGCTGGAAAGGAAGTGGGGAAGTTCAGTAAGGTTGCCCAAGTATCTCAGTGAGATGCACAGCTGATCTTCCAATGTCCCTGCCTGTTCCCTTCCCTCCCCCTACATAGAGCACAGGACAGCACTGCCTGGGAAAAGCCTCTGACCAGAAAGAAATACTCCAAGGAACCTTGGCTCCCTTCCCCAAACAAAAGGACACTGCACAAGACTTCTGCCTGGCATTTTTCTTTCCCCTTTCCATTGTGGTAGTTAAGTCCTGCTTAGTCATCCTCACACCTATGAGATGACTGGGGTAGAAGGGGCTTTAAGAGAATGAAACCATTGATGTTATTTATACCCAGTCCACAGGAAGGGGCAAAGAAGGAAAGGCTAGCTGGGGCTAACACAACAGTTTCCTTGGCAAGCTCATCCATAGCTTTGCTCCAGGGCCTCAGGCAGCAGTGCTTTTGGTGTCTCGTCCTCACCACACTCCCTCACTCTCCCTCAGGAGATTAAGTAGTTCCCTCCGAAGAGTCTTCCAGTTTCATCCAATAACTCCTCAACTATTCTACAAGGCCAGTCTTCAGCTTATACCTTGATCAGAACACAGTCCCACAGGCTTTATGTTAGAAGAAAGTCTGATGAAAGATGATAACTCAAGCCCTGCATGTAAACAGCTACTAGCCAGTAGTCCTGAGGGGCTGTGCTTTGGCCACCAACTATCAGTGGCAACACACTTTAACTCCAGACCATGTCCCTCACCCAGTACTCTCAAGCAATTCAGCAAAGTTTTATGCAGCCTTTTCTCTTTAAAGCAAAGTTGGAAATCCCTAAACTTTTAGATACTCTCTCCTCCCCATACTCTCCCCCCCCACACACCCTCATTTGGAGGTGGGTCTCTTCACACAGCTTTGGCTGTCTTGGAACTCACTTCACTATATGTTAACCAAGCCAGCCTGAAACTCACAAAAATCTGCCTGCCTCTGCCTCTTGGGTGTTGGGATTAAAGGTGTGTAAGCCACCACACCCAGCCTAATTGCCCCAATTTTAAAATATGGATGATTTCTTTAAATTGTTCTTAAAACAAATCACTTGAAACCTGCCAGGAGGCCAGACACAAGGATGTAGATGCAAATAGACACTTTGTGACTTGTTTTTATATTTTGAAACAGAATCTCACTATGTGTTTCTGGCTGGCCTGAAACTCCCTATGTAGACCATGCTGACCTCAAACTCAGAGACCCATCCATCCATCCATCCATCCATCCATCCATCCATCCATCCATCCATCCATCCACCTTGGCCGTTCATGGGCTGGGAGGCAATGATTGTGCCCAGCTTTTGTTTTGGTGTGGCTTGCAGTCGCAGCTAGCCTGGTTCTTGCTGCAGTATCTCAGGCCCGCCTTAAACTCAGGGCAATCCTTCTACCTCCATCTCTAGAACCAGAATTAAAGATGTGTATCACCTCACCCAGCCTACCTGTGACTTCTTTCTTTCCAAATAAAAGCCCCACTGTGGTGAATTTATCTTGCTTACTATTTAATTGTAAGGGAGGGAGTGGCAGCTAACAGTCTAAAAATTTTCTAAATCAACAAACTAGAACTTTGCCAGTTTATTGCTACAGGTTGCTCAAGAAATCACCATCTAAACTATTCAAATGCTACTGGGCAAGGAACTCAGCACCTTCTCTGTTCACTTGGGGACACTGTTCAAAGTTACCAACTAACCAAGCCAAAATCCACCAATGCTTCCCACAACACCTGCACCAAAACTTAACCATGAAGTCACTGAGATGATAGGACTTAATCCCAAAACAAGGCTGTGTTGTTAATGTCAATAGATCTTTCTGTCACACACAGGAAAGGAGAGCTATCTGCAACAAATCCAAAGCTGTGAAAAGACACAAAAGCACTAAATGGACAATTTTACCACAAAGCATCCAGGCTTGTTTTCCACTAAAAACTCCAAGAGCCACAATTTGGCTCAGCACATAAAGGAGGACTGACTGAATCAGATTGCTGGGACACTCATGCACCTGCACCAACTCCAGCAAGTTGTCTTCTAACCTCCAAACACAGGACGGAAGACAGGCAGGCAGCAGACAAACACGTAAGCACACATATCCACACCCAGAGAGAGAGCGAGAGAGCGAGAGAGAGCGAGAGAGCGAGAGAGAGAGAGAGAGAGAGAGAGAGAGAGAGCGAGCGCACCTCCATTTGGGTTTCTTACAAGGTCCTTAAATCCGCCTCTACAATAAGTCAGTAAAAAAAGGCAGGGTCAGAAAAACTAGCTGGAGGATGTGACATGAATTACCTCCCTTTTAATGCTCAGCTCCAAATCCTAGGGCTCAAGGGACAGAGGATGCTGGGCCATGAAAAAGAATGGCTTCATCCTCATTGTTAAGCAAAATGAAAGGCCAAATTCAAGACCTCAAGAGTAAAACCCCAGTTTCTGAACCAGGTTCCTGTGGAGAACTTCCAGACACACTCACTGAAGCCCATCTTCTAGTGGTTCTAGTAGGTGGGTGCTATGGTTTGAATATGCAATGTCCCCCAGAGGCTCACATGTTAAGGGTTGGTCCTCAGCTGGTGGAATAATTTTACCTAAGATTTTAGAAATGTCTTAGGAAAAGTGGAGCCCTAGCTGGACATAGGTTATTGATTATTTGCCCAGTCCTTCCTCACTGTTCCCACGTCCACCAAGAGATGAACAGTCTCCTCCTCTATATATATTCTGTTCTATGTTCAACCTGTCTCAGGCCAAAGTAACCCAGCCAGCAGCACAAGACTGAACCCTCTGAAACCCAAAGCCCAAACACCTGATCTAAGTTGTTGTGCCAGTGTCGTGCTGTGCCACAGCAGCCTAACCAGTGAAGGACCCTGTAATGGAGTACTCCATCTCTGCATCCCCTTCCAATTCTAATAATCCCCATTCTCTTCAAAGAGGAGGAGGAAAATCAAATGCCAGGGCACACCTACCATAACAAAGCCTACCTCCTTAGGTAAGCCTTTTCAGGAAGGTACTTAGTAGCCGGTCTAGGAAAATGCAAACGTCTTGTTCCTGAGCACAGGTGTTAATTCAGCTGAATTCAGACATGCAGGAAAATGTACCTGGAAAAGTTCAGGGCTGTGCTGCAAAGTGACTGAGGGACAGTGTAACATGGGGGCTCCTTTTTGTAACCTGGAAATTCTATCCCAAAAGATCAGATATGAAAACCCAAACCATTTATCTTAATGTAAGAGTCATCATCTTGTAAAAAGGAAAAATTTGACCACATCACTTTTCACTCAAAATCCCGTAAGGTTCCCCATGGTCCTCTACTTAAATTGGAACTTGGCACTCTTATAAAGCAGAACTGCCCACCTTTCTAGTAGCTGGCTACACAACAACCACAAGAACTCAGTTCCCGAGCCCCACCCTGCTCTCAACCAAAAATGAAGTGACCAAAGGCTCTTCTCAGTAGCCACTCACCCTTTCTATGCCAGTTCAACCCTGCTCCGCAGCAACTCTGAGCTGAACTCCACTGGGTGTCCCTGCTACATCACATGCACTTTTCCCACATAGCATTTTCTTGCACAATGAACTCTGGGTACATGTCCTCCTATCCACTATAGTATCCTCAACACTTCACACTTGAAGTTTATTTACTTGCTCATCAGTGTGTGTTCATCGCCCACTACCACTACAACTTAGCAGCCTTGGCTAAAGCGCTGGGGACACCTTGACCAAGTAGAGACAAAGCTAAAAAGGACAAAGCAGAGTCAGAGGAATGGGATACAGTCCAGGGCCAGGGTTTCTAGACTATGCAGGGTGGTCTGGGAAGGCTTCATCATGACAACAATCCAGAGACAGAGCATTCCAGAACCAAAAGCATGTCAAACACTCTTCAACACTGCCGGGAAGGAAGAAAGTGGTGCTTGGAGCATACTGGGTGGGGGACCCAAGTCAGGAAATCTTAGGATGGACTAAGGACTCCTGTTCTGAGAAGCTATCAGAGAGCTTTTTTTTTTTTTTTTTTTTTTTTTTTTTGCTTTTTTGCTTTTTTGAGACAGGGTTTCTCTGTGGTTTTGGAGCCTGTCCTGGAACTAACTAGCTCTTGTAGACCA
>NC_022014.1:40760568-40763514 GCF_000317375.1 Microtus ochrogaster
TGAGACAGGGTTTCTCTGTGGTTTTGGAGCCTGTCCTGGAACTAACTAGCTCTTGTAGACCAGGCTGGTCTCGAACTCACAGAGATCCGCCTACCTCCGCCTCCCAAGTGCTGGGATTAAAGGCGTGCGCCACCACCGCCCAGCTTATCAGAGGGTTCTAACAGAAGAGAGTTAAAGAGGCTGATGGGGCAACCTAAGAGAGAAATGATGTTCAGTTTATACACTCAACAGAGTGGAAAGAAATATCTAGACCTGAGGCCAGGCAGTGGTGGTGTATGCCTTTAATCCCAGTGCTCAGGAGGCAGAGACAGGTGGATCTCTGTGAGTTCGAGGGCAGCCTGGTTTACAGAACGAGTTCCAAGACAGACTAGACTCCAAAAGCTATAGAGAAACTGTTTCGAACCGGGCAGTGGTGGAGCACGCCTTTAATGCCAGCACTTGGGAGGCAGAGGCAGGCGGATCTCTGTGAGTTCGAGACCAGCCTGGTGTACAAGAGCTAGTTCCAGGACAGGCTCCAAACACACACACACACATATACATACATATGAAAAAATCTAGATCTGGAAGCAAATTTTAAGGTCCAAAAAGATAGCACTAGTGAATCAGATGTGCTTTGACAAACACAAGAGAGTGCAGGATGGCCTTAAGTTTCTCTGCACACTTAGGATAGTCGTTTAATCTCTTGTGAGCCTGTTCTTCATATGGGAATTAGGGTAGCAGCACCTGTTGAGACTACATGGTGACTTCAAACAGAAAAATTATGCAGGTTGGCTATTGTAGGATGCAGGAGCCTCTGGTGGTCAATAACTATGTGTGCTCATAGTACCCTAGACTAAGATGAAGATGCTCACCACCTGGCCAGTTTTACACATTTCATCAGAAGGCCCTCTCCTGAGTTCAGTCAAAAGACAAAGGTGTCAGTCACATCAAGCCTGTCCTTGTTATTTCATAGAAAACCCGCAGGGAGACATCTCAGGTCACCAGCCACAGAAGGCTGGCCATCTTGAAACTCAACAATTCCTGGCTACTCACCCTCATTTAAGAAAGGCACGGAATACCCCATCCCCAAGTCCTCAATTTACACAAATCTGGTTGTGGAATGCATCTTCTGGCTGTGTGCCAATTACACCAGTGTAAGATGTTGATTCTGAGAATCAGGTTGATTCTCAGAATCTAGGAAGCATGGCAAAGTGCATAAGGAATGAAGAGGCTAGGCAAGCTAGGGAAGGTATAGAAGACTCTGCCCAGTGGTAGTGGCGCACGCCTTTAATCCCAGTACTCGGTTGGGAGAGGCAGGCGGATCTCTGTGAGTTCAAGGCTAGCCTGGTCTACGAGAGCAAGTTCCAGGACAGATTCCAAAGCTACAGAGAAACCTTGTCTCGAAGAAGAAAAGAAAAAAGAAAAGAAGGCTCTGCCCAGGTTCTTCTTTAAATTTCCTCAGCTTCTTCCTTCACTTCATTAGCTGTTATCAAAACCTCAATCCCAAGAGGTTAAGGTCATTCTCGTTCCTGGCCACTTCTCTGAGATCATCCTGGGCCAGCCAACAGAGGTCTGTGAGCCTTGACTGAAGAAACCCTTCCACAGCCAACCAACACCTAATTACCCCTCTGAGCTCCTCTTGGATTTTGTGAACAGGGGCACTCCCAAATCTGCCAAGCTCTCCAATTTTTTTTTTTTTTTTGAGACAGGGTTTCTCTGTGGCTTTGGAGCCTGTCCTGGCACTAGCTCTGTAGGCCAGGCTGCAAGCTCTCCATTTTTAAGAGGGCTTTGTGGTTTGAGGCACTGCTCCTTCTCTCTCTGCTTGTTTCCCAGAGAAGATTGGAAGCTGAGTAACAGCATAAAATGCTGACTCTGGCTTGGGACCCACTGCAGATCCAGACAAAAATCTGCAAAGTCTCTCAGGAGATTCACAGTCAAGAGTTGTCCCTATCCCATCTCAAAAGCCAGAGCCACCTCCCAATCACCTGTCCTTGCTGGGCAGGTAGCTTGAAGGTTGCCCCCCTCCCCTGCAAAGAATCCTAAAAGTGCCTTCCTTCTTCAGAAGAAAAAGTGACACAAGCCAGGGTGAAAAGGCCTTAAGCCTCACACAAACTGTTCTTGGTGTTCATTTGCAAAAACAACCAAACTCAAAACAAGGGAATGACCATATGACCTCAACCAAACAGGATAACCTAATATAATCTACAAAGATCAAATCTGCCATTTGTTATCAAAAGGACTTGTCTGGGAGTTTGTTTGCTTGAGACAGCCCAAGCTGACCTAGAACTCGTACTGCCTCAGTATCCCTGTGATGGGAGCACAGACATGAGCCACCATACCCTGCTTCAAAACATCTCATGGCCCAGTTTGTTCACATGAAAATCTAGACAAGATTCACAATGCATGACAGGACTTCAACCTTTTCATCTTTAACAGCCTCCTGAAAGTCCATCTCTTTACTGATAAAAAACATTTGTTTAACAGTCTTTCTTGTTTAACACGGGATAAACTTGAGTGGCCACACTTTAATCCCAGCACTTGGGAGATGTGGTGTTAGAACGGGAACTTCAAGGTCATCTTATTTTCCCCTATGCATTGGGGTGGGAGGTGTCTCATAATAGGTACTGTTATGAGGTTTCTATCACCACATAGTAAGGCCAATCACTCCACCAACCTCAGTTCATGAACCCAAGAGTCTCTAGCCTTCACAGGGCTTGGAGTCAAGACATGAGTTCCCCATCACATTGGTAGATTTGAGGAAACATGCACTTTAAAAACTCTGCTTCAGTTTTGTTTTGGTGGGGAGTGGATTCAGGGTTCTAGCAGGGAGAACAGTTTTAACACTAGAACCTTAAAACATTTAGGTCTAATCTAAATGCATAGAAGAAACAAGACAGCCGGGCGGTGGTGGCGCACGCCTTTAATCCCAGCACTCGGGAGGCAGAGGCAGGCGGATCTCTGTGAGTT
>NC_022014.1:40763614-40765460 GCF_000317375.1 Microtus ochrogaster
GTTCCAGGACAGGCTCCAAAGCCACAGAAGCCCTGTCTCGAAAAACCAAAAAAAACAAGACAGAGACCATAGGTTATGTGACTGGGTCTCAATCGAAAGCAGGATAAGTACATGATGAAAACTATCACAAGTGTATATACTTATTTTATTTATAAATGTGTGATCAGAGAACATAGGTATCAACTATGTGAGTCCCAAGGATTCAACTCAAGCCATAAGGATTAGTAGAAGGTGCTAGGTGCCGTTATCTGCTGAGCAATTTCACTGACCCCACAAATATAATTTTAAACTGTGTTTACTATATGCAACACTTACGGGTTTCCACTGTGCCCTGCACATGTGCTAAGAGCTTTTTAAACATTTGCCACCTTCAATTCTTAAAACGCTCCTTTAGGAGTAAATTATTAGTGACTCAGAGAGGTGCACAATGCCAAGATTACCTACCCAGCAAGTTAGAAATGCAGCTAGGAACCAAAAGTGTGAACCCAGTTTCCAGAGCCAGAGTGTGAAGACTTAAATAATGCTGTAAGATACTAGTGATGACCAACTAGTTTAGCAGCAGAGACAGGGCAGGACCCACCTTGAGTTAGCTGACTTTGAAACCCTGACTCTGCAATCATCAGTTCCATTTCAGAGCCTCATACAAACACAAAGGAAGCAGCTAAGTCTCAGACTCTATCCCCAGCTCAGGTACAAGCTTTCTCAGTATAACCAGTGAGAGGCAGACAGACAACAAACTCACACAGGCTGCTTGCTGTACAAGGGAGAGTGTGGTTGAGTGATCCCCAGGGTCTTGGAGATGCAAATTAACTAAAGCTTGCAGAGGATAAAAATTTGATTTCCAGCACTTGGGAGGCAGAGGCAGGAGGATCTCATACGTGTTCAAGGTCAGCCTGGTCTACAAAGTAAATTTCCAGACAGCCAGGACTACACAAAGAAACACTATCTTGAAAAACAAACAACAATGAAAGTAGCCATTTCCTTGAGGGACTGGCCAACCTTTAAGACTCATTACTAGTCAGGTGCATTGGGGGCAACACCTTTAATGCCAGCAGGTCTCCAAATCCAGACCCGACTGGTTTACAAAGTGAGTTCCAGGACAGCCACGGCTGTTGCTGAGAGGAAAGAGGAAGGGACAGATATCACGGGCTGGCAAATTGGCTCAGCAGGTAAAAGCACTTGCAAACTAGCATGACAATCTGAATTTAGTCCTCAGGACCCATCTATGGTGGAAGGAGAGGACAGACTCCTGTAAGATGGCCTGACCCCCATGCCAGCACCCCATCACACAAAACAAGTTGTTTAAAAAAAAAAAAAAAAAGCTGTTCATACATATGCTTTGCATTCAAAAACAAGAAAGGGTAAAAATGTTCATGAATTTTTATTATAAGGGTGTATCAACTCACTGAGTCAAAAGTTACTTTACTTTTTTTTTTTTTTTAAAGATAGTGTCTCTGTTGATCCCAGCACTCAGGAGGCAAGCCAAACACCAGAGTTCAAGGCCAGCCTGGTCTACAGAGTTTCAGGACAGCCTCCAAAGCTACAGAGAAACCCTAGCTAGAAAAACCAAAAATAATTGTCGCCAGAAGCTTGCTCTGAATGGTCAGTCAGCCATCCTTCTGTCGGATGAGGGATGATAGGTGCAAACCACCATGCCCAGTTCAAAGGTTAACCTTAAAGCAATCCGTGTTTCTTGTGGGGGTGCTGAGCTATACACAAAAACAAAACATGTAAGCCGGGCGATGGTGGCGCACGCCTTTAATCTCAGCACTTGGGAGGCAGAGGCAGGCGGATCTCTGTGAGTTCGAGACCAGCCTGGTCTACAGAGCTAGTTCCAGGACAGGCT
>NC_022014.1:40766080-40769274 GCF_000317375.1 Microtus ochrogaster
AAAGGTCCTGAGTTCAATTCCCAGCAACCACATGGTGGCTCACAACCATCTGTAATGAGGTCTGGTGCCCTCTTCTGGCCTGCAGTCATACACACTGACAGAATATTGTATACATAATAATAAAAAAAATTTAAAAAAAAAGAAAATAGTTTTATGGGTGGGGGGTCACCACATCATGAGGAAGTCTATTAAAGGGTCATTAGAAGGCTGAGAACCACTGCTCTAGACTAAATCATGCACAGGTGTCAGTTATCAGTGAATGCTCACTACTACTCTTTGAGGAAGGTACATCATAAATTAACCTGTTGTACAAATGGGGAAGGTACAGATAGCACTGTGAACACGTGCAGTCTCTTCCCTGCACAGGCACTCTACAGACTCAGAGGGTGTGTGGCTTGAATAAGGGTAAAAGAATGTAAATAATACTGTTAGGAAGGGTGTCCAAAAGGACAAATCCCAAAATTTAAAATTACAAACCCTCCGCACACCCTTAATCACAGCACTGGGGAGGCAGAGGCGGGAGAACTCTATAAGTTCAAGGCCATCTTGGTCTACAAAGTGAGTCCCAGGATAGCCAGGGCAGTTACAGAGAAACCAGTCTCAAAAACAACAAAAACTACAAACCTAAGCCAGGAATGGTGTTATATACCTGCAATCTCATGAATGGGAAAGCAGAGGCAGGAGAATAAGGAGGTCAGGACCACCTTTGATTAAATAAGTATTATGCCAGGTTAGGCTACATTAAGACCATCCCCCCAAAAAACTGCAAACCTAGGACTTGAAAGTTTAAACTAGATTGAGAACTCCACATGGGAGGAAAGAAATGGTAAAACATTTTATTACTAGTACTGCTTGTGTCTCTGAAGAACTAAAACATCAGTATCTGAGCCAAAAGGAAGCTAAAAATAGGCATTTGCAGCAAGCTTTGAAAAGCTTAGCTTGCTTATGAGACACTCATTTCTGTAGACTCCCAAGAACATATGCATCACAGAACACAAAAATCCCAAGACCACACAGTCACTCCACTAGTGTCCAGTCCGCAAATAAAACCAGGGCTGAAAAAGGACCTACAGATCCCATTGGCTGACGAAATAAGGGCACGACCAAACCTTACCCACAGACAACCCAATCACAGAATTCACTCTACAACGCATCAAGACCTTAACAAGCTTAAACTCAGAAGCTACTGGATTAATTCCGATAGTTTGCCAAGAGACTATTTCAAAGATCCTAAGCAAACTGGTAGTCACTCTCTTGTTTTAAGATTCCCCCCCCCCAAAAAAATAAAAAACAAACAAAACCAGGACAGGCCCGCGGTGGTGGTGCACGCCTTTAATCCTAGCACTTCTGAGGCAAAAGCAGGCGGAATTCAAGTGAGTTCAAGGCCAGCATGGTTTACAGAGCAAGTTCCAGGACGGAACTAGGCAGAAAAACCCAGTCTCAAAAAGCCAAAATAATAAATAAACTATATGAAAAGGAACAGAACTTATCTACCCTACATAGAATTTATTCTTTGGTCACTTAAATCGTGTCTGGCTTTATCCGGAGGGAAAGTTGAGATGCCAGTCAAGCTGTCTTCTTCCCACGATCAATAACCCCAGTGACGCAAGCTATCAAGGGCCTTTGGCTTTACACAAAATGCCAGCTCAGGCACCCAATCCTGCCTGATGTCACAGCTGATTTAAAACCCACAAGGCAGGTTCACCAGTAGCTAAGAGCGGCGGCCTGAGTGAACAGCCTCATTTAAACTTCTGAGGAGCGCGGCTCCCTAGAGGATGATTATACCTCTGGGTTTAAAGAGGGGCAGGACCAAAGAGCGTCTTAAAAGTTGTTTCCCCCACTCTGTGGGTGGAGAGCGAGGATCTGAAAGAAAATGGAGGTTTCAGCACTGCCCCTTGCATAAGAGGATTCTGGAAGGGAAGGAGAGGAAGAGAACACTAGTACTACAGCACCCCCACCCCACCCCATGTGCCCTCCTCCTAATGAAGCAACCCTACGAGAAATCGAAAGGGCAACCAACGTGCTGCTGAGAATGGGCTTATGCTGAGTTCCCCCAGGGATAGACCTGCACTTTCCTGCACTCTGGAATCTGAAAGCGGCTATCTCCGACTTCCTCGGTGCCCACGGTGTAAGGGAGTTTAAAAAAATAAAGTATTGGGACTCGGACGGTCAAACTCCACGGCCACGCTCACTACGAGGCACTCGAGAACACACAGGCGGAAATCCTCTGTGCCCCTAAGGCTGTACCCGAGGCGCGTGCCCGTCGTTGACCAAGCCGATCGCCCTCGGTTGGGATTCCCTAGTCACCTCCCGTCCGGACTCGGAGGGGGAGGGGAGCCCCGCGCGCAGCCCAGGCCGGCGAGCGCAGCGAACAGCCCCGGCGCGGCGCAGGGCGTCCAACTGTCACCCGCCCGCCCCGCACCGGCCCGGCCACTCCTTCGCCACCACACACGCCCCTCGCGTCGCCGCAGGCCGCCACCGGCTCCGACGCACGCCGGAGCCCGCACTCCCCACGCCTCACCCGGCACCCCGAGGCGCAAAGTTGCTAAGTTCAAAGCCGGGCCCCGCTCAGAGACGTGACACATGTTTACTGAACACGCACTCCCGGGGTGGCAGCAAGCACAGGGAACACAGGGCACACCGGGAGCACACCGAGCGGCCCCGCCCGGCACGGTCCAGACACCTAGGCCCGAGGCGCGCCGTTGCCACCAACCGCTGCTGGCCCGGCAGCCCCGCTCCGAGGGAAACGCCCGCGTCACAGCGCGGGCCAGTGCCGCGACGAGCAGACCCACCTGGAGGCGGCTGTCCGTTCACCGCGGCCGGCGGCGGCGCGTGCTTCGTCCACGGGTTCACCTTGGGCGGCGGTGCCTCCACGAAGTCACGCCGGCCGCCGTCCTCGCCGTCGCTTCCCGCTGGGGCTTCGGCGGCTGCGGGTGGCCGCGGGCTCTCGCGCTCCGCGCCGTCGCGGCTGGGCCTGGCGCAGGCGGGCCTTGGCCTGCGGACGCTGCCGTCGGGCTCGCCTCCGCCGTCGCTCGGGCCCGGCTCGGCCTGGGCGTCAGGCACGGGCTTCTTCCTCGTCAGGCCGTGCTCGTCGGCCTGCAGCAGAGCGGCACCCGCCGGCAGCAGCGGCTCTACCTGAGTGGCCATCTGCGCGGAGCGGCCAGGCGCGCCGCGGGCCCCCGCTCGAGGCCGCT
>NC_022014.1:40769560-40771784 GCF_000317375.1 Microtus ochrogaster
GGCGGGGACGGCGCGGCGGCGGGCGGGCGCGCGCACGACAGAAGACCCCGCCCCGTTCCCGCCCCCCGGCGTCCATTCCTGCGGCGCGGCAAGCAGACGGGGGCGAGCACGTGCCTGATGCAACTCGGGAGGGCGGGAATGGGGGAGGAGCCTTAAAGGGCCAGCGCCCAAGAGCTACCGCAGGTGGAGCACATGGGGCCTGGCCACGCGGCCAGACGGCCTGACAACGCTGGCGACTTGGGTTGTGGGACTCCAGGAAAGAGGTCTTTTAATGCGTCGGCCCAGACTTGGCAAATGCTGCAAAGGGTTCTCTGACTGCCCCCTGTGCATGACTCCTGGGCCCACTCCGGTGACCTTGGCCCAAATGCTGCCTAGCCGGAACACCCGCAGTGGGTCCAAGTGAGTCCTTACCCCTTAGAGGCAGCGAACGCCTTGGAAAGAGAACGGGATTCAGTAGTGCCCACCCTATCCAGGCCCCCGAATCTCAGTGTTTTATGGGCACGAAATGGCTTTTCTTTCAAGTAACTTGTGTTTTTCTAAAGAATTGTTTCAGGTGGAGTTGAACTGACAGTTGGGGGAGTCGGAGAGCTCTGAGATTTGTATCCAAACCCTGACCCCTTTGCTGTTTAGGACATCTGATCTGCAGTAGTCAGGTCCACCTCCTGGGGCTCGATTTCTTTATTGTAAAATGAAGGAACCATTTATTCCAGGCGGTTTTAAGTTTCACTGTCATTCGGTATGATAAATATTTACTGACTTCGTGCTCTGGGGGCCTGCAAAGTTCTTAGAAAGGTCTGCCAATAAACCAGGCTAACAGGCACCTGCCCTCCCGGAGTTTACACTGTAAAGTGGGGGGAGGCACAGTAAACACGAGATGCAAATGCTGTTCAGTAGTCACTACACGAGATAATGAAGAAGACAAGATTGACTTCTTTAGTTGTTGAGGTTTCCTTCAACTCAGATCCCAAGATACTGGAGAAGTTCTGGGACTGGGTTCTAGAAACCTGAGGACATTAAGACTGCAGGCCTTCCCAGGAGTCCCACACCCACCTGGAAGATTGGCCTCTCCAAAAGAAGGACTAAGGGGCAGGTGGTCCCCTGGATGGAGGGCCGGGCTTCCTGAAGACTCTCGGAGGTGAAACCTTGGTGTTATGGTCATCAGGAATACTGGAAGAAGAACTGATGGCAATCTGATGTACAGCTCCAACTCCAGCCACTGGCCTGAAAGCCTGGGACAGCTCTTCGTACTTCCCTCAGGGCCCCTCTCTCAGAGGAAAATTAAGGGCAATTAATGCCTTACTTAAGGGGTCAGTGAAACAGCCGAAGTCCCTATTATAAAACACACTAAGGCTAGTGCTTGAAGAGGTGCCGAAAAACCTAAGGTTTAAAGGAACTCAGGATTTGAAGCAGGATTTTAGAGAACTGTGGCCTGTATTACACAACAGTAAACACCTCCATCAGGATGCACTTTGACTTCTTGGTAAATACTTTCTGAATATGGTATTTATATTAGACCTACTCTGGGCTCTGTCAGCATTGACATAATTATCATTAGTGATCATGTTTTGTTTTGAGACAGAATCTCATATAATCTAGGATGACCTCAAACTAGCCACATGACCCAGGGTCATGACTTTGAACTCTTTTTATGACAAGGTCTCTTAGTAGCTCCGACTGTCCTGAAACTCTGTAGACCAGGCTGACCTCGAACTCACAGAGATCCACCTGCCTCTGCATCCCAACTGCTAGGATTAAAGGCTCGTTACAGCACATCTAGCATGGAACAGTTCTTATATAATTCCCTGTACAGGGGAGATGTACGCCCATATAACATTTAGGCATAGCGGGACTTTGTGCCGTGACTAGCTGGCCTATCTACACAGCAATCTGTGTCAGTGCCAACAAAGCTGGTCAGGTCCTGCTGGGTGGGACCTGGGGCTCTGAGGTGGTTGCTCTGGGCCCTGCCCTGGGCCAGGGAAAAGCAGGGGTGGGGGTGCTCAGAATTTAAGAGACCCTTTAGGACTCTTCCTCAACTAGAGATACTTAGCCCTGGAAAAATAAACTGAATGTTGCTTCATCTTCTTGTTTTGAAGATTAGGTCAGTGAAGTTCAGAGAAATCAAGATACTTATCCGAGGGGCTGGAGAGATGGCTCAGAGGTTAAGAGCATTGCCTGCTCTTCCAAAGGTCCTGAGTTCAATTCCCAGCAACCACATGGTGGCTCA
>NC_022014.1:40772724-40773482 GCF_000317375.1 Microtus ochrogaster
GTGTGTGTGTGTGTGTGGTTTTTCGAGGCAGGGTTTCTCTTTAGCTTTGGAGCCTGTCCTGGAACTAGCTCTTGTAGTCCAGGCTGGCCTCGAACTCACAGAGATCTGCCTGCCTCTGCCTCCCAAGTGCTGGAATTAAAGACGTGTGCCACCACCGCCCAGCTATACTACAGCTTTCTAATCACAGAAATTTTTTTCTAAATATCAGACAGGACCAAATAATTAATATAGATACTTGTTTTACAGCCAGGAATGTTATTACATGCCTGTAATTTCAGCATTCAGGTTATGAGGCCAGGAAGATCAGAAATTCAAGGCTAGTCTGTATACAGATTGTATCTGAAGATAGACTAAGATTACCCATGACGGAAAAAAAGAGGGGGGAGTCTAAATACCTTCATGCAGTTAAATATGTCTACTTGCTCTTGGTGCTGAGAGCTTCCTGAACTGAAACAGAGTTGGAGATGAAGGTCAGGTAACTTGGTGACTGTCTGATAACCCAAATCCCTACTCTGGAACCATGGGAGCCTTTGGGTATCCCCCCCTCCATCCAGGACCATCATGCTGTCTTATTTTAGGGAAAGGGAGGAGTGGAAGAGGAGTGACCCCACCTGTGCTTTAGCGCACAGTTCAGTTGCTCACACAAGAGCGTTGGTTTTGTTTGCTTGTTTGATTGATTGACTGACTGATTGATTTAGTAGATTTTTTTTCTCTGTCTCTCTCTGTCTCTCTCTCTGTCTCTCTCTCTGTCTCTCTCT
>NC_022014.1:40774650-40777143 GCF_000317375.1 Microtus ochrogaster
CGCCCGGCAAGACAGGGTTTCTATGTAGCTTTAGAGCCTGTCCTGGAACTAGCTCTTGTAGACCAGGCTGGCCTCCAACTCACAGAGATCCGCCTGCCTCTGCCTCCCGAGTGCTGGGATGAAAGGCGTGCGCCACCACTGCGTTGTTTTTTTTTATCAGGTACGATGATGCGCCCCCAATAACACACAAAAGAGGCTCCAAGGAAGGCTGAGATGGTTTGCAGGGGAGAAGGGTTCTAACAGAAGGCCAGATTTCCACACATTTGTCCCCAGTCTGGCCCCGGTCACCAGCCGACTTTCACCTCATCAATTCTATTTAAGTAAACTCTCTTCCGTCCTGCATCTCATCTCACTGCCTTCCATGGTGGTCTCAGGACAGGTCTCGGGTATCCCAGGCAGGCCTAAAACTCACAACAAAGCTGAAGATGTCCTTCGATTTCTAATCTCCCTCTACCTCCAGAGGGCCAGTCATGGTCATATAGCAAGCACCATAAACATTCATACTTCATACAGTGATGGGGCTTGAATCCGGGGCTTCCTTAAGCTAGGCCACACTAGTTAGTTTAGTTACGTTGGGTGTCCCAGGCTCTCCTCCTGATGGGACTTCCTACTGGCCAGCCTACTGTGTGAGGGTCACCACACAGCCTCCCTCAGGCTGCTCTCTGACTCTGCTGGACTTTGACAGGCCCCACCTCTGCTCAGCACAGCACCTCAGTGTTCTCACGAGCACAGCCTGACCCTGGCCTCCTCCCTCCGCACCCTGTTGTCTTCCTCCCACACTCTCTACCCTCCAGCAACAGCAGACCAGTCTTGAGCCAACAAGGAGACACAAAAGATAAGACAAAGAAATTCCATCTCACCTGAGTTAGGAAAGCTCTCATCAAAAAAGAAAAAATAAAAATTTTTTTTTTTGGCAAGGATGTGGAGAAAAAGGAACCTTATGCACTACCGAGGGAGTGTGAATTAGTGTAGCCACTGTGGGCTGTCAGCTGGCAGAAAAGTAAAATGGAGCTACTATTATGACCTCGCTATGACACTCCTGGGTATGTATCAGGAAATGACGTTCACAGACAAGAGGGACTACTGCGTGTCCTGTGTGCACTGCAGCACTATTGATAGGAGCCAAGATCTAGATCAGCCTAGGTGTCCATCAACAGATGAGAGCGTGGGCTAAATGCGCAGAAACGCGATGGACCATCATCCAGCCTCAAGAAGGAGCGAAACATGGCCATCTGCTTGAAAATGATGAGAACGGGGCCAGTGAGGCAGAGAGTAAAGGTGCTTGGTGTCAAGCTTGTCAACCTGAGTCTAATCCCCAGATCCCATATGGTGGAGAGAGAAAACAGATTCCATGCAAGTAGCTCCCTGACCTTCACACCTGTGCACCCTGGCATGTCCATCTACACATACGCTCACTGAATCAACATAGTGAAACCAAAACACCAACATTCAGAAAATGATGGAGAAACAGAAAAACAAGTACTCAAAGGAGAGAAAGACAACCTAATGGCAGGCCAGGGATTATTAGGGCCTGGGAAGGGGGCTAGGTGGCAGGAGGGAGTAGAAAAATGGGCAGACCTGATATTGATTAGGCAGGATGTGTTCACTGTGGGCCCCATTCATTTGTACAATTATGATTATGATAATAAGAATAAAGAACATGTGGGCAGTGAGATGGCTTAGAAGATAAAGATGCTTGCTACCAAGACTGATGATCTGAGCTCCACCCTGGAACTGACTCCTGCAAGTTATCCTCTGACCTCTACCTGCACACAGCAGCACCCTCAAGAAAATGCACACTGGGGGGGAGGGGAATAAGTAAATACAATTTAAAGAACAAATTGTAGCAAATGTAGAAAGGTAAAGCACTGGGCTACTCACTGCTTCCTCCGTTAACACATAGTAACTGAATATCTAAAATGTTTCAGGCACTGCTAAACCCCAGAAGTAAAAGTACAATACACACATATCCCACCTTCAGGAAGTTTTTTGTCCTCTCCCATCTCAACCATTGACAGGGCTACCTCTCTGTCTAGTTCTGGCTGTCCTGGAACTCGCTCTGTAGACCAGGTTGGCCTCAAACTCAGAGATCTGCCTGCCTCTGCTTCCCAAGTGCTAGGACTAAAGGCATGCAGCACCACTATCAGAGAAAGATTAATTTTTATTGTTTGTCTTTTCAGTTTTTTTGTTTTGCTTGTTTTTTGAGACAGGGTTTCTCTGTGTAGCCCTGACTGTCTTGGAACTCACTCTGTAGAATAGGATGGCCTCAAATTCAGAGAACCATCTGCCTCTGCCTCTGCCTCTGCCATGCCTCCTGAATGCTGGAATTAAAATCATGTGCCACCACTGCTTGGCACAATATCCTTTAGTTTTTGTTTTTCTTTTTTTTTCTTTTTCTTTTTTTTTTGGTTTTTCGAGACTGGGTTTCTCTGTGGCTTTGGAGCCTGTCCTGGAACTAGCTCTTGTAGACCAGGCTGGTCTCGAACTCACAGA
>NC_022014.1:40777338-40778579 GCF_000317375.1 Microtus ochrogaster
CTTCCAGAGGTCCTGAGTTCAATTCCCAGCAACCACATGGTGGCTCACAACCATTTGTAATGAGATCTGGTGCCCTCTTCTGGCCTGCAGACAGAATACCAAGAATACTGTATATGTATACATAATAAATAAATAAATCTTTAAAAAAAAAAAAAACTCACAAAGATCCACTTGCCTCTTCTTTCTGCCTTTTAAAAGATAAGATGAACCACTATTTATGAAAGAGTTTCCCAGTCCAGCAGATTTCCTTGACTCTCTCTGCCTCAGTTTTCTTGACTGTGAAATGTTTGATAATAGCATCTATCTGCAGGGTTACATAAAGAAAGCAGTTGCTGGGTGGTGGTGGGGGTGCACACTTTTAATCCCAGCACTCAGGAGGCAGAGGCAGATGAGAAAAACAAAACAAAAGAATAAGGGAGGGGGGAAGGATAGGAGGGGTTGGAGAGATGGCTTAGCAGTTAAAGAGCACTGGCTGGACCCAGGTTCAATTTCCAGCTCCCACATAGCAGCTCACAACTGCTGTGTGTGTAACTCCAGTTCCAGGACATCTGATACCTTCATACACATAAAATAAAGTTAAATAGATTATTTAAAAAAAATAGAAAAAGAGGGGTTGGAGACATGTTTCAGCAGTTAAGAGCACTAGCTGTTCTTCCAGAGGACCTGGGTTCACTTCCCAGCATCCACATGGCAGTTTACAACTGCCGGTAACTCTACCTTCAGGGGTTCTGACACCCTCGCAAAATACCAATGCACAAAAAGTAAAAATAAATAAATCATTTAAAAAATAGAAAAAGAGAGCTGGAGAGATGGCTTAGAGGTTAAGAACATTGCCTGCTCTTCCAAAGGTCCTGAGTTCAATTCCCAGTAACCACATGGTGGCTCACAACCATCTGTAATGGGGTCTGGTGTCCTCTTCTGGCCTGCAGGCATACACACAGAAAGAATATTGTATACATGATAAATAAATAGAAAAAGAAAGTGGCAAAATGGAAAAATAAAAAAAGAAGGGCATCAAAGAATGGGAAGACTTGGAGTGTCCCAGCTGTACACCAGATCCCACACAATATTTAGATTTTAGAGATATTTTTGTGATAATATTTTTTGGTTCTTTTGTTTTGTTTTGTTTATCAATTCAGGGTTTCTCCGTGTAATTGTTTGGGCTGTCCTAGAACTCGCTTTGTAGGCCTCAAACTCACAGAGATCCACCTGCCTCTGTTTCCCAAGTGCTCGATTAAAGG
>NC_022014.1:40778938-40783315 GCF_000317375.1 Microtus ochrogaster
GTGAGTTTGAGGCCAGCCTGGTCTACAAGAGCTAGTGCCAGGACAGGCTCCAAAGCTACAGAGAAACCCTGTCTCGAAAAACTAAAAAAAAAAAATTTACATTTAGCAGCAGCTAAAAGCTCTTGCTGTTCTTGCAGAGGACCTGTGTTTGCCTGTGTTTGGTTCCTGGCACTCCAATTGTGTGGATTAGGACCACCTGTCACTGCAGTTCCAGGGGATCCAGAGTCCTCCTCCAACTTTCTCAGACAACTGTACACTTGGGATATGTGCTCATGCAGACACACACATGCATAAATATAATAAAATGAATTGTGATGTGTGTGTTTTACTATACAGCCTTGTGCAGCATGCTGCACACGTAACACATGTGGAGGTTCAGAGGACAACCCGCAGGGTTCAGTTCTCCTCTGCCATGTGGATCCTGGGGATAAAACTCCAGTCATGAGGCTTGCGAGCAAGTATCTTTACCTGTGGAGCCACTTCCCAACCCAGTATTATTTTTTTAATTGAATTTAAATACGTATCAATGGGTCTAACACATAGACACATAGCAGTGACCCTTTGGTCTTGCTTTCCTCTGATGTGACCCCAGCCCACTGCCCTCATTCAGATCCCTGATGACCCCATCTTTTTAGTCATGAAGTACAGACAAGTCCTTGGGGACTGAACTGGGAGTGGTGGGGACCCCAGGAGACAAGGACAGGAAAGAGGCAGTCCGGGAAGCCTCCTGGAAAGTAGTTGGACTTGAGAGAGAATTTGAAATGGTGGAGGATTTGTTTTAACTTAAAGGGTATCCGAGGAAAGGGGCATCTGTCTCCAAACGTTGACATCCTTGACGGATGTCTCTGGGCTTCCCTGACAAGGCTTCCTAGGCCTTTGTCTTGGTAGAGATGAGGGAAGATATGAGTTGTCCTTTATCTTGGGTAAGCTGTGCTGTCCGGGAGGTCCAGTCAGTATCAGTCTGTGAACAGACTGAGTGATCTTCAGCTTCCTTCTCGAGACTCTCAGCAGGGCAGGGTGAGGCCGTGGACGAGGTCAAGTCACAGCCCCAAGTATGACGTGGAAAGCCTATGTCAGTCACCATAACAGGATAAACGACCAACATCTATTCTGTCACTGCGAGCCAGAGGCTGGGAAAGGGCGCTTTTATGTTGAGGATGGAGCCTAATAACTCAGAATGTGAAGAATCATGACAATATAGTCCATCTTTGGACCACCTGGAGAAACTTGGGGTGAACGAGGGGGAGGTAGATAGCTCAGTGGTGGAGCACGTGCCTAGCATGCTCGAATCCTTGGGTTAACCGAGGTACTGCAAAATACATGGATTAACTAAATAAAAATGAGTTTAATTGCTGTAGGATGTCCCAGAACCTTTAACACCCATGGTGAATGCCTAAGAAGTAGAGACTGAAGCATTTCCCAAGGCCATACACCTCATAACAGGCTTCCTGGGTTCCCTGGAACCTGCTTTGGGAATCACTGGTCGGGTCCTCACCCAGCCTCCCCTCTGCAGAGAGCTCTGCCATCACCCTCCACTCCTGTTGCTGCTTCCAGTGAAATCTAGAAGAAAAAGTCCTTTTTTTCATCTGAACTTCAGCCTACATATTCTAGAAGTTTCTACCCTTCCTAGCAATCTTTTTTAAAGATATATTTATTGTATGTAGATACATATTTTGACTGCATGTATGTCTATGTAACATATGTGTGGCTGATGTCTGAGACGTTAGGAGAGGTGCAGGAGTTATAGATGGTTAGGAGTTACCGTGTGTGTGCTGGAAATGAACCCAGGTCCTCTGGAAAAACAGCCAGTGCTCTTCGCCGCTGAGTCATTTCTCCCTTTTTTAAAAACTTGGAAAGGCAGTGGGAGACAGAGGCAGGCAGATAGCTGTGAGTTCGAGGCCAGCCTGGTCTACAGAGCAAGTTCCAGGACAGCCAGAGCTACACAGAGAAACCCTGTCTCAAAAAATAAAAAAAAAAGAAAAGAAAAGAAAAAAAAAAGGAGGAGCAGGGGAAGGGAGGAGGAGGAGGAGGAGGAGGAGGAGGAGGAGGAGAAGAAGAAGAAGAAGAAGAAGAAGAAGAAGAAGAAGAAGAAGAAGAAGAAGAAGAAGAAGAAGAAGAAAAAGACACACTTTGGGATTAGACCTAGTAGACCTAGTCTGTGCTAGGTCACCACTAAGATACATTCCAACCCTACTATTTTATCTATTTACTTCGTGGTGCGTGTGCGCAAGTGTGTGCATGTGTGCATTCATCTACTGTGGCATGGGTGTGGAAACAGAGGATGACCTTCACGACTTTGTTCTCTCCTTTCTTTCCACGCTTATTGAACTCGGGTCCTCAGGTTTGGTGGCAGCTAGCTTGCACACCCTGAACAGCAGTTTCCAGTGAATCTGACACCTGGGGCATCAGATGATTGAGGGCTGAATAATATTAAGCACGACTCTGGCATAGAGCGCAGCCCTTTGCCATTCCTGGTGATGGCCTTTGATCCCAGTGAGGTGCACCTGAGAGCCTGCACCTGTGAATAGCATGAGGTCACCGAGCTTGCACATTCCTGGGTCCTCGGATCTCTATGTCCACCCCAGATACACGGAGAAAGAAGGAACTGCCATTGAATGAGTGACCTAATTACCACTTGGGTAAAGCACACAGAGACCTGCTTACAAAAGCAGAGTGAAGTCAGGCTCATTTGCATGGGTAGCTGGGACTGGTATACCATTGTTTTCCCCTTTGACTGCTCCTCCACTTCCTCTCCCTCCTCTCCCTCCCCTCCTCCTCCTCCCTCCTTCCTCTTCTCCCCTTCCTGCTTTCAATTTCTACTCTTCCTTCTCTTCTGTTTTTTTTTTTTGGACACAGGACCATGCTATCTAACCCTGGTTAGTTTTGAATTCACAGTGATCCTCCTGCCTCAGCCTTCCAAATGCCCAGTGTGCATGTCTGGAACAAAAGCCCTCTATCAGCATCCTATTATAAGAACTGACTCTAGGACCTGGGCTTGCGGGCAGAAGCCTAGAGCCCCAGGTGAAGGCAGGAAGATCAGAAGCTTAAGCTCACCATCAGCTACACATCAATCAGGTTTGAGGCCAACCTGGGCTACACCAGACCTTGTCTCAAAATAACCACACACACACACACACACACACACACACACACACAAAAACACAACAAGCCTGGCAGCGGTGCCACACGCCTTTAATCCTAGTACTTGGGAGGCAGAGGCAGGTGGATCTCTGTGAGTTCAAGCCCAGCCTGGTCTACAAATACCAGGACAGGCTCCATAACTGCACATAGAAACTTTGTCTGAGAGGGAGAGGGTGCCAGGGAGGGGGGAGGAGAGAAAAAAAAAAAACTTACCACAACAAACAGATCTCTCATGGACTGCAGCCAGCTCTAGATTCTCTCTCCTGAGGCTTATCCCTACCAGTCTAGCTCCAGGAGGCTCAACCCAGCTTGTTCTCACTCCCTGTACCCTTGTTATCTCCCCTTCAGCTCTCAACTTAAAGTGCTCCTCTCTAACAGCCCTCCCTAGAGCAGCTTGGCTGATATACCCCTTGTCCTCCACAGCTAGATCACAATGCAACTTTGTGTGACTTCCTTCCATGAACTCCTCTGCTATGGATGCTCTATGCTTCCCTTAGCATCCCAAGTGCCAAGCTAGGCAGAGTA
Organism: Microtus ochrogaster; assembly: GCF_000317375.1. NCBI lineage: Eukaryota > Metazoa > Chordata > Mammalia > Rodentia > Cricetidae > Microtus > Microtus ochrogaster. Next base: position 40,782,605 of record NC_022014.1, read on the forward strand.
GGTACTCAGTAAATGTACTGAATGTACTCTGTGTGGCCTCATGTTTCCAGGCCTTTGCATCTCCATAAACGAAATGACACAGTTGATGTTCATGTCGCTGAGGGTGCAGGACTGTCTGCTGTCCCCGAGAGGCAGGCCTAGACCTCAGGCCCACAAGCAATCAAATCATATTGCATTTCTGAAGCCTTGCCTCAGTATCCTGTCATTTAGCACTGTCATTCCTTTTCCTTAGTTCTTGGGCAAGGTCATCTGCCCTCCTTACCCTCCTAACATCCTCTTCACTGAACCCAGTGCCAGGTGCCAAAGAGGAAGGCGTGTTCAACCTTGGAAGCCCCAGGACAGATGGACTTGTCTGTCACCTTCCTCAGTTAAAAGACCAGAATCTTTTTCATTGTTATTTTTGGAGACAGGATCTTACTTTGTAGCCAGCCTAGAACTCACTATGTAGACCAGACTAGCCTTGAACTCAGAGATTAGTACTGGGATCAAAGGTACGTGCCAACACATCCAGCTAAGGCTAGACTCTTGAAGAGAAGTCTTCAAATCCTGCCATCTCTCTTTCTTTCTTTCTTTTTTTTGTTTTTTTGTTTTTTTTTTGTTTTTGTGTTTTTCGAGACAGGGTTTCTCTGTGGTTTTTTGGAGCCTGTCCTGGCACTAGCTCTTGTAGACCAGGCTGGTCTTGAACTCACAGAGATCCGCCTGCCTCTGCCT
>NC_022014.1:40783520-40784778 GCF_000317375.1 Microtus ochrogaster
TCTCTGTGGCTTTGGAGCCTGTCCTGGAACTAGCTCTGTAGACCAGGCTGGTCTCGAACTCACAGAGATCCGCCTGCCTCTGCCTCCCGAGTTCTAATGATATTCTTAACACAGTGCTCAGACATGGACCTCGTCATTTGCCTGTCTGTTTCTTTAGAAAGATTTTCATTAGTGGCATAGGGTACAGAGAGGCAGGGCAGGGCAGTGTGGGATGAAGGTGACAGGCCTGGGTATGCAGCCTGGCTGCCCAGGTAGGATCCCAGCTCTGCAGGCTGACATACTGCATAAGCTGGAGCCAACAGGAAGGCTTAGACCTTTCTGTGCCTCTGCTTCCTGTCTGTCAAGCAGAGAAAATGGTAATGGGACACTTGAGACACTAACCAGTGTTTACACACAGATGGGGAGGAAATGTCTCCCCGTTAGATGCTGTCTGTTGAATAGTGCCCTTGCTTTGAAGATCTTGAATTCAGATGTTTTCTGGATTGATTGGTTGGCTGTTTGGTTGACTAAAGGGAAAGTGGGGCCCAGCCCAAACACCCAGGGCTGAGGTTTGGACATTGGGGTGGGAGCCTCAACCTGCACACATCCTCACTTCCTCTTTGAAAGCAGCAAGCATCTCATCTGGAATGACGGGGCAAGTGGGTGTAACCCTGTCTGCTTCCTGCACAAAGCCAGCATGAAGATCTAGTGTAAAATGGACAGGAAGGCTTTGGAAATGAACACCACCACACACATGCAAGGGCTGCCTTCCCTCCATGAAGCCCGGGTGTTGTGAGCACATCACAGGAGCCTTAGACAGCAAAAGAGCCATTCTGGGGCTGGCCAGGTGGCTCCGCAGGTAAGAAAGGGACTTCTCACCAAGCCTGAGGACCAGGGTTTGATATCTGTGGCAGTCCCGTGGCAGTCCCTTCGAGGAAGGAGAGAACTGACCTCCACATGTGAAGGTGGCTCATGCACATGCCCATCCCCTTTAATAAATAAATAAATGTAAGTTTGCTTTTAAATAAAAAGAGAAAAGGAGAGCTAAACACAAACTACTTGGCAAGCCATATGTTTTCGGAACTTGCTGTGAACTTGAAGCTAATCCCCTAAAAATATTCATTCCTTTCAGTACTTTGGCCAAAAAACATTGAGTAGAGTTTGTGTTGTGTGTGTTTCTGTTGTTGTTTTGAAATAACGGCTCACTGCCGGGCGATGGTGGTGCACGCCTTTAATCCCAGCACTCGGGAGGCAGAGGTAGGTGGATCTCTGTGAGTTC
>NC_022014.1:40785913-40786592 GCF_000317375.1 Microtus ochrogaster
TTCTTTTTGAGACAAGGTTTCTCTGTGTAAACAGCCTTGGCTGTCCTGGAACTTGCCCTGTAGATCAGGCTGGCCTCAAACCCACAGAGATCCACCTGCCTCTGCCTCCTGAACGCTGAGATTAAGGGCTGGTGCCATCGCAGCCCAGCCGAGACTCTGTTTCAAAAATACAACAACAACAACAACTACAAAGGACAACAAAACCCACGTTGCTGTTTTCACTGAGAATCAGCTCGCTACATTGTAGCCTCATTGGTAAGATCAAGTCTTCATCATCTTCTTTCTGTTCAAATGTTTATGAATTGTTTTCTCTGGAATACCTCAGAAAGTATGGTGGCTGTTTAGGAATGACAGCTGGTTTTGTTCATCTGTATTTTTTTTTTTTATGGTGTCATTCACCTTGGATCCCAGCATTTAAGAGGCAGAGGCAGGCAGATCCCTGTGAGGTCAACCTGATCTACATAGTAAGACCAAGGACAGCCAGAGCTACATGGTGAATCCCTGTCTAAAAAAAAAAAAACAAGATTATAAATGGTATGGGCTGGTGAGATGGCCAGCCTAATGAGTCTTTGAAGGTTATGTCCGGTCCTGTCCCTGCTAGCCATGGGGTGAGCAGCCTCTGTCTCAGTTCCTGCTCCTAGAATGTTCTGCCTTGCGCACGCCTTTAATCCCAGCACTC
>NC_022014.1:40786692-40789065 GCF_000317375.1 Microtus ochrogaster
TTCGAGACCAGCCTGGTCTACAGAGCTAGTTCCAGGACAGGCTCCAAAGCCATAGAGAAACCCTGTCTCGAAAAACCAAAAAAAAAAAAAAAAAAGAAAGAAAGAAAAAAGAAAAAAAAAGAAAAGAAAAGAATGTTCTGCCTCAGCATGGGCCTAAATCAGTGGAGCTGAGGACTATGGGTTGAAGCCTCTGAAAGTGTCAGCTTGAATCCACAATTCCTCTCCTTGAGTTGTTTTTTCAGGTCTTTGGGTCACAGCTATGGGAAGCTGGCTCACTCAAAACCCATGATGCAGATGAGAAGAGAGAGGATGAGTAGCTTGTGTAAACTCACATACATGATCAAAGTCATAGCAATCACACCCCATGTTAGTGAGTCTGGCAGTGCCACAACACCAAAGCCCTGTCCTTACCTGTCTTCCTGACCATGGGTCCTTTCAATAGCCACATATTTACAGTGCATGTAAATATATCTTATGTGTTATACCAATCAATAAATAATACCAAGGCCAACCAACTTTCTCCTGGAAATTCTTTTATCTATATCTTTCTCCAACCCTCCATTTCTTTCTCTTTTTTAAAGTTTAAAATTTAAATTTTTTTCTTTTCTTATTTTTTCTTTCTTTCTTTTTCTTTTTTTTTCTTTTTTCTTTTTTTTTTTTTTTTGAGACAGGGTTTCTCTGTGAGCCCTGGCTGTCCTAGAATTGGCCCTGTAGACCAGGCTGGACTCAAATTCAGAGATCCCCCTGCCTCTGCCTCCCAAGAGCTGGTATCAAAGGCATGTGCCACCGATGCCTGGCTTCTCTCAGGGAATTTAAAACTGCATAATATTTTAAGTTGATTCAGACAGAACCAAGAGTGTAACCGTTCCAGGAAGCTGAGAATTCTGGACTGCAGGACTGTGCCCAGGACACTCACATCATGTGCCTCCTCTGGCTACCAGGGCCAGTGGCTACACCCATCTACCAGGACCAGCCTCAACTTGAGGGTAGAGCAGTATGCACTCAGGGAAGGCTGTCAAGTATGGTAATTATGATGTATAATTTATCTCAAAAGAATGATTTGGGGTATGTAATTAATACTTTGTTCACAGACATTTCTTTCTCTCAGGAGCTCTGAGAGATGTGAGGAATATTTAAATATTTATCACGTGCACTGCTGGAGACAGTCTACGGTTTCAGTAGATAATTAAAATTCCTCCCCTTTGGAATTAAGAGAATTGCCTGCGGGATGAATCTGATGGTCACCAGACACAGGAATGGGTCTCATTCTGGGCACTCTGAGCACAGGCTGCTTGGAAAGGACCTCAAAGTGAAGTTTGTTAGCGATGAACGACAAATAAACATAATATCAATTTTAAAATCCCCGTTCCTGTTGGGAGTTACTAATCTAACCCTGCATTCTTTCCCAGGGAACCTGGACTTCTCTTAGGTATCTGTTGTTTTGGTTTGGTTTTTTTTTGAGACAGGGTGACATATAGCTAGACTGGCCTCAAATTTTACTATTTAGTAGAGGTTGGTCTTGAACGTCTTTTTAATTTTTTGAATTTTAATTTAATTTTGAGATAGAATCTCGCTATGTTATCCTGGCTGGTTTAGAATTTTATATAGGCTAGGCTGGCTTCAAATTCAAAGAGCCTGCCTGTTTCCCAAATGATGGTATTAAAGTCATGAGCCAAGTCTGGCTCTTTTAAATATTTCTTTCTTCCTTCCTTCCTTTCTTTCTTTCTTTCTTTCTTCCTTTCTTTCTTTCTTTCGTTTTGTTTTGTTTTTACTTTTCAAGACAGAGTTTCCTCTGTAGCTTTGGAGCCTGTCCTGGAACTTGCTCTGTAGACCAGGCTGGCCTTGAACTCACAGAGATCCACCTGCCTCTGCCTCCCAAGTGCTGGGATTAAAGGCGTGCGCCACCATTGCCCGGCTGCAGACTTTATTTTTAATTAGATGTATGTGTACGAGTATGTGCATTGAATTTCCTGGAAAGAGTTACAGTTGGTTGTGAGCTGCCAGAGTTGGGTGCTGGGACCCCTACAAGAGCAGTACAGATTAAACCACCTCTCCAACCTGACTTTGAATTTCTAGTTCTCCTGCCTCCACTTCTTGAGTTCTTGGGTTACAGGAGTATACTGCCCTCTCCTCAGGAAGAGATTAAAAAACTATAATCATGGATATACCAACCCATCAATCACATCAAATCCTATTAGTTGTCCTGGACTTCGCTCACTTTCGTTCCTACAGTGTGACAGAAGAGTGGCTTTTCAGACAGGCAATTTCACTTGACTAAAGTTAAACGGCCATATCACAAAATCAAAGTTCCCCAGTTTTTGGATCTCGATTTTTCCCTCTTTCTTCCCCCATCCCTTTCTTCCTCTCTTTCTC
>NC_022014.1:40789495-40791406 GCF_000317375.1 Microtus ochrogaster
ACACGGTACCACCCCTGAGCAGCTGGTCCTGCTATATAAGAAAACAAACTGAAGCCAGGTGGTGGCAGCGCACGCCTTTAATCTCAGAATTTAGGCAGGCGGACTTCTGTGAGTTTGAGGCCAGCCCGGTCTTCAGAGCTAGTTTCAGGAGAGGTAGGGCTATTGTACAGAGAAACCCTGTCTCAAAAAAAAAAAAAAACAACAACAAAAAAACAAAAAACTAAACAAACTAAACAAACTGAGGAAGCCAAGAGGCACGTGGCTTATGCTTCAGTTCCTACCTCCTGGTTCTGCCTTGAGTTCTGGCCCTGACTTCCCTCAGCAGTTGAGGGAATGACAGTCAGCTTGTTTAAACACTTTCAACATCAGCTTTCACAGCAAAAATGGAGACTGCCATCTGGGGTTCAAATTTTTGCCACTCTATAGAAAATGGAGCATTGCCAGGTAGGGGTGGGGAGTGCACACCTTTAATCCAGCAGTGGGGAGGCAGAGGCAGGCACATCTCTGAGTTCCAGAACAGCCTGGTCTACAGAGCAAGTTCTAGGACAGCCAGGACTACACAGAGCAACCCTGCTTCAAAAAACAAAACAAAACAACAAAACAAAAAAAAGAAAGGAAGTTCCAGGACAGGCTCCAAAGCTACAGAGAAACCCTGTCTTGAAAAAGAAAGGAAAAAAGAAAAGAAAGAGGAAAAAAGCAAGGAAGGAAAAAAAAAGAAAGTAAATGTCTGTGGGATAAGAAGAGAGGGATGGGATGTTTGAGAAATCTTTCCTAGGCACGGTGCTGAGTTCCTGCAGAAACATGATTTGTACAGGGGTGCACAGAAGGAACAGTAGGACCAGATAGAGATGTGGCTCAGCTGGTCAAAGGCTTACTGAGCCCAAGCAAAGCCCTGGGTTCAATCTGCTAGTACCACCTAAACCAGACATAGTGATACACACCTACACCTCAGCACTCGGGAGGTGGAAGTAGGAGGTCAGAACTTCAAGGGCATTCTGAATTTGAGTTCTAAGCCAGCTCAGGCTACATAACACTGTGTCTAAAAATATTAACATAGGTTGATCTTAGATGCACACATCTTTAATCCCGGCAGGCAGGTCTCTGTGAGTTCAAAGCCAGCCTGTTCTATACTGAGAGGTCCAGGGGAGCCACATCAGTATAGTAAGAACCCTGCCTCAATAATAACAATAATAATAAATAATATTATACAAAAAGAAGTAAGACATTGGCAGACTGCACAAGCTGATTTTGCTAAGACTGCTTGAAAGGAAGTGGCATTTGAGTGAGACTCTGGAGATCAATAGGATTAAATGTTTCTTTTGATTATTATAAAAAGTACAAAGTTACAACACACAGAATGTCAAGAGGAAAAGTCACTCCTGTTTTCTTTATCCATCAACCACGTTAATATCTGCTTTCTTCTTCATCTGAAGTCTTTCATTCCAAGAACAAACACATGCTGTTGATTTTTTTAATTCTTTCACACAATGCACCACTATGCTCAGCTTTATATTTTGCCTTTTAAAAACTATTTTTAAATTATTTATTTACTTTATTTTGCTTTGCTTGCATGTATATCTGTGTGAGAGTGTCAGATTCCTTGGAACTGGAGTTACAGACAGTTGTAAGCTACCACATGGTTGCTGGGAATGGAACCCAGGTCCTCTGGAAGAGCAACCAGTGCTCTTACCTGCTGAGCCATCTCTCCAGCCTCTATGTTTCGATTTCTTGCCTCTTTTTTGTTGTTAATGTTGTTTTGAGATAGGGTTTCTTCTAGCCGGGCAGTGGTGGTGCACACCTTTAATCCCAGCACTTGGGAGGCAGAGGCAGTCGGATCTCTGTGAGTTCGAGGCCAGCCTGGTCTACAAGAGCAAGTTCCAGGACATATTCCAAAGCTACAGAGAAATCCTG
>NC_022014.1:40791711-40792265 GCF_000317375.1 Microtus ochrogaster
TTTCGATTTTTTAAAAGATCATAATGTATCCTGACAATGACCCATAGCCCAGTAATTCTGCTACTGGGAACAGCCTAGAGAAAGGCACACAGGTGAGCAGAAGTTGTAGTCATAGGAGAGGCTGCCTTGGTGATAGCACCTTGCTGTGTGGGAGCTCTCCTCTACCCACGTCCTGGAGAACAGGTGCCTTCTCTAGTTCAGTTTCCCAGGGCACTGTGACCAGTTGACTGCCAAGCAGAAGCACTTTCCCGTGAGTCCCTCCAAAGCAGGATGTGTCTCCACTGAGTCTCCATTGAGTCGTTTCTATGAGACTGGCTTTCCCTGGCACCTGAGTGAACACACTTGCAGCAATGTCCAAGAGATGCTTCTTTCCAGGTGCCACTGGCCTTACAGCATGCCATGACAACCCCTTCTGGCCCTTAAGGGAAGCACAAATCAGAGTTATTCAGAAAGATCTAGATCCCAGTTCTGGGGCATGACTCTTTGGCACAAAGATTCTACAACAGCACTATGGGTGAAAGCTGACTTTTTTTTTTTTTTTTTTTTTTTTTTTT
>NC_022014.1:40792427-40793091 GCF_000317375.1 Microtus ochrogaster
TGGATTAAAGGCGTGCGCCACCACCGCCCGGCTGGAACTAGTTCTTGTAGACCAGGCTGGCCTCAAGAACCTTAGTTGGTTTCCTTTTTATTTATTCTACTTGGGGTTTAGAGTAATTCCCTTTTTTTTCCTCCCCTTTTTCCGAGACTGGGTTTCTCTGTGTAGTGTTGGTTGTGCCGGAACTCATTCCGCAGACCAGGCTGGCCTAGAACTCAGAAGTATGCTTGCCTCTGCCTGCTGAGTGCCTGGGATTAAAGGCATGGGCTACCACTGCTCAACTAAAGTAATTCTTTTTGTTTTGTTTTGAGACAAGTTTTCTCTGTGTAACAGTCCTGGCTGTTCTAGAACTTACTTTGTAGACCAGACTGGCCTTGAACTCACAGAGGTCTGCCTGTCTCTGCCTCCCAAGGGCTGGGATTAAAGTCATGCACGACTACTTCCCAACTAGTAATATTTATTTATTTATTTATTTATTTATTTTTATTTTATGTGCATTGGTGTTTGGCCTGCATGTATGTGTGTGTGACAGGGTCTGATGTTGGACTTTGAGATAGTTGTGAGCTGCCTTGTTGGTACTGGGAATTGAACCCAGGTCCTTTGGAAGAGCAGCCAATGCTCATAACAGCTGAGCCTCTGCTTCCTCCCGTTTTGAAAATGGGGTCTC
>NC_022014.1:40793971-40807238 GCF_000317375.1 Microtus ochrogaster
TGTTCTTTAATGCCAAAGCAATACACATGGAGGTCAAAGGACAACTTGCAAGAGTATGTAGGTGCCAGGGATCAAACTCAGGTAGGGAAGTTTGTCAGCAAGCCACTAAACCATCTCACTGGTCCCTCCAGTCCTAACATTGGCCCTCATAGACAAGCCAGTCCTGGTGTTGACCTTGTGATCTTCTTGCTTCAGCTACCCAAGTGTTGTGATTTGGGTGAGGACAAACACATCTACCTCCCAACCATCCTCTTCAAGGTGTACACTGAATGGATGTCACGTGAGGCCTGGAGGGAATTATCTGGAGTGAGGCTGGGCCTCCAGTGTCTCTAGGGAATCCCCCGATCATCATGTTGGGAAGACGCTATATTTCAGCAGATTTATAACCTGTCACTGTTCCCCAGTTAGATTCTAAGGTTAAAGTGTGACAGCCCTGGTGAGACCCAGGATTCACGCTGCCCTGAGGCATTGCATTAACTCACTGTGGGTCAGTCAGTCCCAGACCAGAGAACCGGTTTCCTGGCAGGAGGCCAGAGCAGAAGAGCAGGAGGAAATCAGGTGTTAGTTCTAGAGGATGGCCTCAGCTTCACCTGTGGCCTTAGGCAAGTCACTCTCTAGCTCCAGGCCCCACTCTCCTTTCCTGAAATGCAGCTGAGCGACCTTCTAGGAATGGGGGGGGGGGTCTGTGACTCCTACACTACTTGACGGTGCTGTGTCCCCTGACCTACTTCTAAAAAAGCATCAAGAGGGCTGGACGATGGTGGCTTACGCCTTTAATCCCAGCACTCGGGAGGCAGAGGCAGGCAGATCTCTGTGAGTTCGAGACCAGCCTGGTCTACAAGAGCTAGTTCCAGGACAGGCTCCAAAGCCACAGAGAAACCCTGTCTCGAAAAAACAAAAAACAAACAAACAAACAAAAAGCATCGAGAGTGGGCATCTTTCCCTGGCCGTGCTTGTGAATCGTGGGCTGGTCATCCACTGCCTGACTGTGATGGTACAGGCCTACAACCCTGCAATGCCAGCACTTGCAGGTGGAGGCAGAAGGATCAGTTCAAAACAAAGAGCAAGCCGGGCGGTGGTGGCGCACGCCTTTAATCCCAGCACTCGGGAGGCAGAGGCAGGCGGATCTGTGAGTTCGAGACCAGCCTGGTCTACAGAGCTAGTTCCAGGACAGGCACAGAGAAACCCTGTCTCAAAAAACCAAAAAAAAAAAAAATAGCAAAAAGAGGGCCTGGGGATACAGTTCAGTCGATAGAGCACTTGACTACCACTTGCAAAGTCCTGAGTTCCATCCCTGGATGACGTGGCGCACCTCTAGGAGGCAAGAGGATCAGGAGTTCAAGGCCATCTTCAGCCACTAACAGCCACCTGGGACTACCCAACCAAGACTCCTCCTGACTCAAAGTGCAGATTCACCCCACCCCTCCCATCCCAGCTGAATTCCCTGAATTGTTCCTCATTCCTTCCTACCAGCTTCTGGTGGTGGAATACCTCAGGTTCTGGAATTATCCCTCTGCTCCTAGCTCCCTGGAGTAGCACCATTGTCCTAGGTAACATAGAAGGCACAGAGGGCAAGGCCAAAGGTGCCCACGGCTCTGTGAAGGCATGAACTCCCTCAGGTACACATCTGTGCACAAGGAAGTAGAGATGCCGGAGACACATAGGGAGCCTATAGGGTAGCAATGTGGGCTGCCCTACTCTGCCTGGTGACCTAAATTCAATCCCAGGACTCCCAAGGTGCAAGGAGCAAACTGGCTCTTGCAAGTTGTCCCCTGATCTCCCATCGTAGACCAAGGCATACATGTGTCCATAAATGAACACTTGTTTAGAAAGAGAAGGGGATGCCGCCAGAGATGTGGCTAGTCCAATGATGTCATGGTGACAGCCAAGAGGAGGTGTCTGGGAAGTCCCCGGCAGGTTGGCATCTAGAAGGTAGGTGTCAAGCTGGATGACCGGCTGACGCACCTGTGGGTCAGGCTGCACCACAGGCGACTGCCGGGAGGGTACTGACAGCATCCTCTCTTCCTGTCACCTCAGTACCAAGTGTTATCATCTGTTTTGCAGATGAGAAGCTTGAGGCAGAGCCAGAGCCAGGAGCTTAAATACTGACTCTTAACCCTGAACTTGGCTGTGAAAGACTGCTTCTCTGATGTGGACACAGGATGGGGTGTGGGGAAGTTGCCCTCCCCAATGCTTACAGCTTCTTCTCTTCCTGGACCAGCCCTGCCACCAAATGGAAGCAGCGGGAACCCCTTTGCTTCTGTGGCCTTAGCTTCATTTTATGTTGTGTGAATGGGGAGCACAGGACGAGGGAAGGGTTTTGTCTTGTTTGTTTTAAGGCAGGGTCTCCACCTGCTGCACCATGGCCTTGAACCTGCTTCGACGTCCTAAATATTGGACTCACAAGCCTGTGTCACCAAATCTGTTTTACTTTACATATTTGAAAACATGCTGCAAAGGGGTGAACAGACTTCACCAGTTTGCCAGAAGTGTCTATGGCATTGGTATAGTTAAAAACCTCTGTCTTGGGTCATCTCTTCCTAAAAAAGGGGAACTGGGGAACCAGTTGAAGGCTGCCAAAGGAGGGTATTTAGGGCTCCGGTCCCCTGAGGTCCCACTGCTCCAGTGTGCACTCTCAAGCCAAAGAAAATGACACAGGAAATTGGGACAGGAGCAAAGGGATTCTGAGAAGTGGAGCAGAAGCCGAGGAGACCGGCTGGTAAATCGCTGTCTGGTGGCATGGAACCGGCTTCCTCACCCCCACCTCAGCCAGGCTTCTCAGGGCTCCTGGGGCCCAGGCTGGCTTCCAGCATCTCCCTTCCCAGGCTTAATTTCTCTTCTCTAAGTCACTGTTGTGGGAGGAAGGATGACTTCAAGGTCAAGTGGGATCCTGCCTCTGAGTCTACTCTGCCTGGCTTGGTGCTGAATTTCAGACCAGACCTTTCCCCTTTTCAGGCCGTTTTCAGGAGTCTAAGGAGAAAGCTGACTGGCTCAAAGACACATTTCTGGCGCACACGCTGTTATTCCCTCAGTCTTATCTGCAGCAGACATCACCAATAGATCTCAGAGAGCGATCATTCCACACTCATCTGAAGCTTTGGAAGTCTTGTCTTTCTTTCTTTCTTTCTTTCTTTCTTTCTTTCTTTCTTTCTTTCTTTCTTTCTTTTTTAGTTCTACTGACTAATCCACTGGAAATGGCAAATAGAGGGTCTGAGAGATGTCTCAGCAGTTAAGAGCATGTGTTACACAATCGTGGAGACCAGAGATCAGATCCTAGCACCTATATAACAAGGCAGATGTTCTGTGAGTGCCTGTAACTCCAGCACCTAACTTGGGGGGTGGGGAGAGGAGGGTCGCATTTGCCAACTTCCAGTCTTGCTGATAAAAAACCAGCCCCAGGGTCAGGGAGAGGAGACTCTGCCCTAAAGGGATGGGTGAGGAGTGAGGGAAGACTCACACACATTCCTACGCACGTGCGTGTATCCTCACAGACACAGACATATATAAGCATTTTAAAGTTTCGCTTTTTTAATGAAAGAATACATAGTGAAAACGACTTGTTGGCGTTATTCGCAGATGGTGTACATCTATATTCAACCCACACGTCTGTTTCTGACACTGTAGAACTCTACAGATACGCTCTCAGGGGATGCTGAGATGGCTCAGCGGGCAAGGCGATTGCTGCCAAGTCTGATGACCTGAGTTCGACCCCTGGATCTCAAAGGTGGACATAGGGAACTGATTCTTGCTTGTAAGGTGTCTTCCGACGTGTGTACCCCCATTCACACGCATTCAGCTTATGCACAGTAATAATAAATAAAAATTTATAAAGATCACATCTCAGAACTCAAATATGATACTAAACAGGTGCGAAGAGCTATATAGAAGGTTCTGGAGCTGGGTGGTGGTGGTGCATGCCTTTAATCCCAGCACTCGGGAGGCAGAGGCAGGCAGATCTCTGTGAGTTTGAGACCAGCCTGGTCTACAGAGCTAGTTCCAGGACAGGCTCCAAAGCCACAGAGAAACCCTGACTCTCAAAAAAACAAAACAAAACAAAACAACAAAAAACCCAGAAGGCTGTGTATGTGTGCGTGTACACATGTGTTTGGTGGGGTACAGCGGAGAAACTGAGAATGCTCTCTGCTAGCCTGTACATTTTCTCTCATGTACCCTGCAGCAGACTCCAGTGAGAGTTGGTGTCTGGGATGTGAATGAAGGGGAGCCCTTCCTGGGTGGTGTAGGGCACTTAAAACAGATGGAGGGAGACCATTGGAAGCCAGCCTCTCTGGTCAAAATGTTGAGCATTAGTGTTCCATGGGACCCCTTCCTGGCCCCAGGAGACCTACACGGCAAGGATCATTAGGCAGACAGCACAGCAAAAGCACCAGAAAATGATCAGTAGCTGAGTCTTGGCACGCAGAGGCCTCGAAGGTCACACTAGAGAGTTATTTCAGAGTGCGGCCAGCCCAAGTCAGAACCGAGGCCAGAGGTGGCATCCCCTAGCTGACAAGACAGCCAGTTCAGTGCCTGGGGGCTCCAGAACGCCACTTGGCAGCTGGGTAACCACAGAAGCACAGTGAAGAAAACCCTAAATGAGAAAGTGGGCAGGGCAGAGAGTTCCCAAGATGAGAAAGACCCTGGGGCAGGGGCAGCAGGAAGTGGTAGAGCAGGAGGGAAGTAGAGGTCACGTGTCCTATTCAAAACAGCAGCTCAGGGCTGAGGAGATGGTTGGGTGGATAAAGCACTCACGGTTCCAGCCTGAGGACCTGAGCAGGAAGCAGCTCCTAAAGTGACATGGAGACTCTCTGGAAGCTATAGACTAGGCCCGTGGCACACACAATGACTAAATGAAGAAATTCTGTCTTTAGAAAAGTGGAAAGCAGTCAGGCAGTTATGGCGCACACCTTTAATGCCAGCACGTGGGAGGCAGAGGCAGTCGGATCTCTGTGAGTTTGAGGCCAGCCTGGTCTAGAGTGAGTTCCAGGACAGCCAGGGCTTCACAGTGAAATCTTGTCATGAAAAAAAAAAAAAACCTAAAGAAATTAAGTTATTGAAAATTTTCAGGATGTCTCAAACGGGGGTGGAGGGCTGCAAAGTTGGAGTTACCATGATCTATGTAGCAATAACCAGTCTCTGAACAAATAAGCAAACAAAATCCTAGCTGTGAATGGAACCCAGGGGTCCCCTTGCACTAGGCCTGTGTTCCTCCACACAAATACATCTTGGGCCACTCCTTGAACCTCTGTGTTGCAACTAGTACCATGAACTGGAGCTATTCTGAGTTCAACGCTATGTGCAACGGCTAGCCCAGCAGGTGCCAGCTAACCCAGCCACTCCTGAAGTAGCTTCCAAGCTTGGGGTGGGTGCGGGGGGGGGGGGAGAGCCCCAGCCCCTACAGAGCACTCAGCTCAAACTCTCTAGGCAGCTGAAACGGAGTTGAGCTTGGCATCCTCCTGCTTCCACTTCCCCAGTGCTGGGATTTTAGGGCTGTACCGGCATGTCCAGTTTATGGGGCATGAACTCAAGACTTTGTGTACACTCTCCCAACCTTTTTCAAGGTTTGGTTGCTCAATGCACCTGAAACTCTAATCTCAATACTCACTGCAGTCTCGCATGTGCGTGCGTGTGTGTAAACACACACACGCACACACATACGCACACACACACACTGCTCTGCACCCCCTTGGGAGGATTATTGGGATGCCAAGGCTATGGTTACCAAGCAAAGATGTTTGAAAGCCTTCCCTAGGGTGCAACTCAACAGTGTTGCTTAGGTCTGGAGCAGGGGACTAGCTAGCATGACTCTGCAGGGGCCAAAGAATGTTCCACTGGAAGTTCATTTGCTCCTGTGTGTTTGGGCAGCTCCTTCTGTGTCTGGAAACTGTCCTAGCTGTCACTCACCCCCCTACCACAGCTTCAGAACCCACATGCCTAGAGACTCATGGGAAATGGGAGGAGAGGAGGGGACAGGCAGCTAAACTCAACTGACTGAACAAAGGGGAGTTTCTTATCATTCACTTTCTTTTATTTACTTATTTGTTGTTGTTGTTTTTGTTTGTTTATTTTGTTTTGAGACAGGGAGTTTTGAACTGGCCTTGAACTGCCGATTTTTCTGCCTCTGTTTCCCTCGCATTGGGACCACAGGCACAAATTACAACACGATTATTAGTGATCATAGAGAGTGCCATGTCTCTAGCCCTTGCCTTGTATGTGTTAGGTTTTGAGGCAGGGTTTTACAGGCTCGCCTCTAGCTCACTGTGAGCTTCCTACCAAGGTCTGGGATTACAGGTGTATCCTGTAGACTTTGAGTTCTTCAATTCTAAAATATATTTATTTATTATTATTATTTTCTAGTGTCTCACTGTGTAGCCATATAGATCAAGCTGGCATTGAACTCACAGAGATCTGCTTGCTTCTGCTAGGACTGAAGGCACGTGGCATTGCACCTGGTCCCTGAAATGCATTTTTTCTCTCTTATTAATTTTTTGTTTGTTTGTTTTTTGTTTATTTGTTTGTTTTTTGAGACAGAGTTTTTCTGTGTAACCACCCTAACTGTCCTGGAACATACTATGTAAACCAGGCTGGCCTCGAACTCACAGAGATCCTCCTGCCTCTGCCTCCCGAGTACAGGGATTAAGGGCATGCACCACCACTGCCTGGCTAAAATGCATCTTTATCTTCAGATTTCTGCAATTTTTGTTTATTTGTTTTTAGACAAATTTTCTCAGTAGCTATGGAGCCAGTCCTGGGACTCACTCTATAGGCCTCGAGCTCACAGAGATTCACCTGCCTCTTCCTCAAATTCCTGCAATTTAACCCTCCATGTAATATACTTTTTTATTTAGCTCTAGGAATAAACCTGGAGATAAAGCATTACTCAGTTACAATTCTCGTTTGCAGACGGAGAGCTGAAGCTCAGGGCAGGTAGGCAGCTTGCCTAAGGTCAGAGGCAGGGGGTGCAGAGGTAGAAAGACTGTAGATAGCCGTCCTGAAATCCCAGGCCACTAGCTGAGGGTGCCCTGAGCACCTGATCAGCACCAGTGTGGTGAGGACCGTCGCCTGTCCCACCCGTCTCTGAGCCACACTTCAGTATAGGATGGAGGGAGACCTCACTGTACCCATCCAAATTCCCCGGGCGGAAGTTGGGTGAACTGCTATGGGGCCTCGAGGAGCAATTTACACCCATGCAGGAGGCTTTCAGCCCTAGCCTCCCACCTGCAAAGCTGCACCCTGACCCTCACATCTGAGACAGCATCATTTGACACCAACGCTGGGCTCAACGTGGGAAGCTATTTCTGCCCGTGTCCTTTAACCCTGTATGCGTTTCATCTAGGGGTTCCTGCCCATGGCCCCCACTCTGAAACCTCACAGTGCTCTTTCTCATATTTCACAAGGTCAAGTAAAAAATCAAATATTGACCCCCTGATAAGATCTTGAAGACAAACTAAAATGCCACATTTCTTTACTTTTGGCTAACCTTGCATCAGCTCAGTGCTGGGTTCCCACTGACTGACCAGAAACACACTTTGGCTACTACTGTAGAGCGCCAGTTGCTGTGGAAAGGCCAACAACAGCCAGCTATGTGACAGGTACCAGCTGGCAGGAAAGATGTTCCAAACAAGGTTCAACAGAGGAAAACCTGCAAAACCTCCTCCTTTCCCAGGTTGGAACGGAGGCTCAGAGAGCTGAAATGACTCCAGGCCACAGGGCAGCTTTCTGTTCCCAGACAGAGATCATTCATCAAACCCTGCGGTCCTGAGGCTCACAAAGCTCAGGGGTCTGGACTCACCAGAGCTGCTGAAGGGGCTCAGGACAGGGAAATGACTCCTCCACGTCACCTGTGGACTCCTTCTCTGGGGCAGCTGCCAAGGCCACTCAGCTTTTCCTTCCTGGGAGGTGGCCAAGACTCGGCATGAGATCCTCCTGGGAAACCAGCCCTGGATGAGGTGGGGGTAGCGTTTAGGAGTAAATGGGTCCTAGGGTCACGATGGGGTCACAGCGCCTTACTCCTGGCTCTCACAGCTGCCTCCTGGCATGGTTGGCGCTCACCAGTTGTCATACTGCTTTTGCTGCCAGCTGCCAGTTGCCTTTAAGAGAACCGCCTCAGCTCATTGGCTGATGGGGCTCCTCCAGCTCTTCACCTGAGCAGGTGAGAGATGCCAGGCTGGGGGCAGAGCAGGACTCCAGGGAGTAATTGTCAGGCTCTGCCTTCCCCACAGATTTCCTTCCTCACAGCTACCCCAACAGGACAACAACCTGGGGCAAAGAATCAGCAGAAGGCTACATGGTCAGGGGCGGCCATCAATCTCAGTAATTCCAGCACTCAGGAGGCAGAGGCAGGAGGGTCAGAAATTCAAGGTCATCTTCCCCTATATAATGAGTCTGAGGCTAGATTTGGCCAAATGAGACCTCTTAAGAAAACAAACAGAAAACTGGGCAGATATCTCAGTGATAGAACATTTACCAAACCAACAGGTACAAGGCCCTGTATTTGGTCTCCACTAATCCCCCAAAAAGAGAGTGTAAATTTCTGCTATCTTTTATGTAGTATGTGCCTACAGTCTCAGCATTTGGAAGGTTGTGCAGGAGGACTACCACAAATTCAGGGTCAGCTTGGGCTACATAATGAGTTCCAAGCCAGCCTGGGCTACAGTGTGACCCTGGCTCAAGCATACACATTACACATACAAGCACTCAAACTTCTTATTCCACACACATTTTTACATTGTACACATTCAAACAGCCCCCACACCACACACATAAATGGTGCCCCCACACCACATATAGACACCCTTCCACCCCTCACACACAAAAATATTCACCTCCAGGGGGCTGGAGAGATGGCTCAGCGGTTAGGAGCATTGCCTGCTCTTCCAAAGGTCCTGAGTTCAATTCCCAGCTACCACATGGTGGCTCACAACCATCTGTAATAAGGTCTGGTACCCTCTTCTGGCCTGCAGGCATACACACAGACAGGATATTGTATACATAATAAATAAATATTTAAAAAAAAATATTCACCTCCAAACACAAACACTGTACACACACACATACACACACACACACCAGCTCACACTACAGTGTTTTGAGCAGATGGAAGATTTCACTGAGTTCCACAGCCCAGGCTATTGCCCTGTTGTTTTGTTTGTTTTTTCAAGGTAGAGTTTCTCTGTACATCCCTGGCTATCCTGGAACTCACTGTGTAGACCAGGGTGACCTTGAACTCACAGAAATTCATCTGCCTCTGCCTCCCGAGTGCTGGAATTACAGGCATGCGCCACCACTGCCCAGCTTGCCCTGTTCTTAATACAGATGGTGAAATAGAGACCTTGAGTCTGGGAAGATGGCTTAATGGGTAAAGTGCTCCCTGAGCATGCATGAGGACCTGCGGTCAGAACTCACAAAATCTAGACACCTGCACTCAGTGCATCTCCCGAATATGCATACACCACAGACAGACAAATACACACACAAATAAAGTAAAATTTCAGCTGTAGGAGTTGACATGGTCTGCCCAGTTTGCAGGATACTAGAGAAGAAAGCAGACAGTGTAGGGCAGACTGTGGATACAGCCCTGTCACCCCTGCCTTGGGCTTCCCATGTAGTGTCCCTGGCCCACATTCCCTTGCTGACAGTGAGGTCTTGGCGAGTCACCTCGGGGCATCTCCACTATTGCTAGGCAAGCACTCTCCCAGCTGATCTCACTGCCCAGCCCTGGATGGTTTGTGCAGTGAGTGGGAGGGGCATGAGGCTGCAGCAGTGCCTACTGGGGCAGAATTGTTGGGCTGCTAGAGCTAGTCAGCTCTTGGCTTCAGCTTTGCTCATTTCTCTCCCTCACACAGAGATAAGGGAGGGAAGGAGACACTTGCAGGAGGCAGTCCTGCACAGACCCACTCATCTCTTAAACCATTTCCTTATGCATTAATAAAGGAAGACTGAGCCCAGCCTGGTGGCACAAGCCTTTTATCCCAGCGCTTGAGAGGCAGAGGCAAGTCCTACCTCTGTGAATTACAGATGGGCCTGGTCTACATAGTAAGTTCCAGAACAGTTACGTCTACATAGTAAGACCCTGTCTCAAAAAAAAAAAAAGAAAGAAAGAAAGAAAGAAAAAAGAGAGAGAGAAAGAGAGCATGAAAAAAAAAAAGAAAAGAAAGGGAGAGAGGGATGGAGGCAGGGAGGGAGGACATGAGGCGGGAGGGAGGGAGGAGGGAGGGGAGGGAGAGTGGGCATGGGACTGTACCCAGGCCAAATCATAAACCTGGCTTGGTGGCTTACATCTCTCATTCTAGCACTCAGAAAAAACAGAGTTCAGGTCAGCCAAGGCTACATAATGAGAGAGAGAGAGAGAGAGAGAGAGAGAGAGAGAGAGAGAGAGAGAGAGAACGCACAAGGTTCAGCACCAGTGCATTCTGACTGAGTTTTTTGGTTTTTTTGAGACAGGGTTTCTCTGTGGCTTTGGAGCCTATCCTGGAACTAGCTCTGTAGACCAGGCTGGTCTCGAACTCACAGAGATCCGCCTGCCTCTGCCTCCCGAGTGCTGGGATTAAAGGCATGCGTCACCATCGCTGACTGAGTTTTTCCTTTTGCTTTCAGAACCTTGTTCTTAGCCAGGCTATGGTGGTGTACACCTTTAGTCCCAGCCCTCCAGAGGCAGAAGCAGGTGGATCTCTGAGTTCGAGGCCAGCCTGGTCTACACAGCGAGTTTTAGGACAGCTAGGGCTATTACACAAAGAAATCTTGTCTTGAAAAAAAAAATGAAATAAGTTTGCCTTTGGTTTTAAAGGAGCCATTTAACTTCCATCACCAAATCGCAGTTATTGTTGCGCCTCAGGGCTTCCCCCAGGCTACACCCAGGGCGTCTGGACACAGAAATGTCCCTGTGCATTAGAAAGCAGAGAGTCCCAGCTAGCTGTATTCCCTAACTGATGAACCCACTGGTGCTGACCCTTGTGCGTTCTCTCTCTCTCTCTCTCTCTCTCTCTCTCTCTCTCTCTCTCTCTCTCTCTCTATCTCTCGTGAGTGGTTAGCACCTCCCTGCACAGACTCCTCCAAACACGTTTTTTTTTTCCACTACAGCAGACTGCCTGAGAAGAAATAGCTGCTTCTACCTTTGCTGCAGAAAACCACAGCACATGACACAATCAAGGAAGCCAGAGTCTCATCAAAGGGACAGAAAGACATGCTCATTTGCGAGTCAAGAGGATCTGGGCACCAGTAAGGAAGATTACTGCAACAGGTTGGAAGACATCAACTATACCATTTGTCCATAATTTTCATAATTTTTTCCTAAATAAACACAGCTTTGTTCACTTTTCCAAGATAGTCATTTACCCTAGAAAACAACAAACATTGAAGGATTCTGATCTCTTGAAAAGTCTGTCGTGTCTAACCATGGAAGACGGTTATATTAGCTATGGTCAATATGTCACAGTGCATACCATTTGAATAGACGCTTTTCCTATGAGCTTGTGTAAGACATGAAAATATTTTTCTTGGAATTTCTAGTTCTCTCTTTTAAGAAAAAAATATTTCTTATGCATGTAGGTGCCCCAGCACCCATGCGGAGGTCAGAGGACAGTCTGTGGGAGTTGCTTCTCTCCTCCCACCACTCCTGGGGATTCGACTCAGGTTGCCAGGCTAGGGAGCAGGTGCCCTTACCCACCGAAGGCTCTCAAAAGCTCAGGGTCTCCCTATGTAACCCTGGCTAGTCTAGAATTCTCTACGTAGACCAGGTTGACCTCAAATGCACAAAGATCTGCCTGCTTCTGCCTCCCAAGTGCCAGGATTCAAGGCGTGCGCCACCACATCTGGCAAGATTTATTTAGTTTTAGTCGAGTATGAGTAATACCCACGAAGACCAAAGGCCCCCTATCTCTTGGAACTGCAGTCACAGGCAGTTGTGAGAACTAGAAATCGAGCTTGGGTCTTCTGAAAGAGCAGAATGTACTCTTAACCTCTGGACGATTTCTCTAGCTCCCTTCGTTATGGTTTTTATTATGAGGAGTTAGATATATTTATACCACTTCATTCACACTTATTTAACTGCTGACATCTGC
Source organism: Microtus ochrogaster (assembly GCF_000317375.1). Taxonomy (NCBI): domain Eukaryota; kingdom Metazoa; phylum Chordata; class Mammalia; order Rodentia; family Cricetidae; genus Microtus; species Microtus ochrogaster. The sequence continues at coordinate 40,806,028 of NC_022014.1, forward strand.
TCGCTCCGACAAATCTCAATTTGGGAATGGGGTGTGGGTCCCCAGCTGCTGGGAGAATAAATAACTACAACTTCAGAGGGCAATTTGGGTACACTCTTTGACCCCAAACCTCCATGTCTGGATTTTGTTAAATAAAACCTACAGGGGCTACTACTTGGGGTGCTTGCTTGGAGGTTCTGGTAGGGGAGCGCAACAACATGTATGCTTTTGACCAAAGACCTCTGGGAAACTTGAAGCCACTCCTCCTCATCCACAGATGCAGGTGGGAGGAAGGGCCACAGGACTAGCCAATCGGACTAGCCAATCGGATTAGCAGGACGAACCCTGGTGCTCAGCGAGGTGGCACGCACCAAAGCCAGATTGTCATCACATCCGAAGCTACTGTTTTGGACTAGCTGCTGTCCTGGGCCCCAGAGCACCAGGCTAAAAGTCAATATGGAGGACTGGAGAGGTGACTCAGCAGTGAGGGCACCTGCTGCCCATGTAGTGGACTAGAACTTGGTTCCTAGGACCCAGGTTGGGCAGCTTACAACCCTCTCCTCTCCTCCTTCTGAATTCTGGGGTTACAGGTGTCTGACACTACACCTATCTTATGTAGTGGCTCTGTGCATAGTAGGCAAACGCTCTGTTAACTGAGCCACATCCCCAGCCCTGACTCATTTTGTGTGGTGGTTTGAATAGGAATGGCCCCCATAGGCTCATAGACGTAAATTCGGTTTGCTTAGGGAGAGATGATACTTGAAAGGGATTAGGAGGTGTGGTCTTGTTAGAGTAGGTCTGGTGTTGTTGGAGAAAGTGTGTCACTGGGGGGTTTGGCTTTGGGTTTCATTTTTTGTTTTCTTGAGACAGGGTTTCTCTGTGTACCTAGCTGTCCTGGAGCTAGCTCTGTAGACCAGGCTGGTCTGAAACTCACAGAGATCTGCCTGCCTCTGCCTCCTGAGTGCTAGGACTAAAGGTGTGCGCCACCCCCACCCTGCCTTGACTTTGGGGTTTTAAAAGCTTAAGCCAGGCTCAGTGTCTCTTCCTTCCAGCAGCCCATGGATCTGGATTTGGCTACTTTACAGCACCGTGTCTGCCTGCACGCCGCCATGTTTTCTGCAGTGATGACAATGGACTAAACCTCTGAACTGCAAGCCAGCCCAGCCCAGTTAAATGGTTTTCCTTTTTTTTTTTTTTTTTTTTTTTTTTTTTTTTTTTTTTTTTTTTTTTTT
>NC_022014.1:40807338-40818478 GCF_000317375.1 Microtus ochrogaster
AGGCTGGTCTCGAACTCACAGAGATCCGCCTGCCTCTGCCTCCCGAGTGCTGGGATTAAAGGCGTGTGCCACCATCGCCCGGCAATGGTTTTCCTTTATAAGAGTTGCTGTTGTCATGGTGTCTCTTCGTGTCAACAGGACACTGACTAAGACTCTTTGTTTTATGAGTTGAAGAGTGGCCCAAGTCTGGAGGAGAAAATAAACCTGTGTATCACATTATTACAGATATCTCCCAGTGCTTGTCTACTTGAAGGAAAGAATTCCGTCGAAGGACACAGCTTAAGCAGAAGTTCATTTATCAAAGCAGGCACTGTAGATCGAGGCTGGACTGAGCCTAGAGAGATGGCTCAGGGCTTAAAAGCACTGGGGACTTTTCTAGAGGACCTGAGCTCAATTCCCCTACACCCTCACTGTGACGCACAACCATTTGTAACTCCAGTTCCAGGGTATCTGATGTCCTCTTCTGGTCTCCGTGGGGACTGCATGCACGTGGTGCACAGATGTACCAGCGAAGAAAATCTGCATATGCAAATATGCTTGAGAGAGAGACACACACAGAAAGACTGGGGTGGGCCACCCTGAGATGGGGTGCAGTCCAGAGGGTTCTCCATTGTGCTATTTTTAATTATGAATATTTATGAGGTGGGTGGGCTATTTGTTAGTTGGCTCTTTTTTTCTCTTAAATCATGGTAGACTAGCCATCCCTTTTGGGTATTTCTCCCCAAGATCAGCTAGAAAAGCCCACAAGGGAGGTCAAATCTACAATGTAAATGATATGCTAATGAGCCTGTCTTCTGAGGCTGTGGGACCCTTCATTAATGAAAATGTGCGGAAACATCCTGGTGCTTTAGTTTTTCATATAACGGAAAACACTATTCCTCGACTCGAGGACGCTTAGCTACCACGGGATCACCAAGACACAGTCATGGTTTTCTTGGGTCCTTTCATATGGAATTCTTCACCAACAGGTATCAAAATGGTGTCTCTGTTGTATTTTGAAAACAATCTAGATTAGTGAAGACGGGGCTGGGCCTCTGAATGCAAAGCCTCGTGTCTCTGTGGACAATGGAAACATAGCTGGTGAGCCAGGAGCAGCTGCGCACACTCTGAGTGGTTCCCAGCAAGAATGAACGCCATCAGCGCAGCCATCTCTGGGATGGCCAAGCAGACTGCCCTCCCCCACCCCACCGCTTCTTTTCCTGACAGCAAAAGTGAACATGCTTCAAGTCCTTCTAACTCACTCTGCTCTCACAGTGGCCCTCAGTGTCATGGGGTCCACGAGTTATTTGGTTTCTCGAGACAGGGTTTCTCTGTGTAGCCCTGACTGTCCTGAAACTTGCTCTGTAGTTTGGCCTCAAACTCACAGAGATCCACATGCTTCTGCCTCCCGAGTGCTGGGATTAAAGGGGTGCTCCATCACCGCCTGGCTACTTATTTATTTATTAAAACAGGATCTCATTCTATGTGTCCCAAACTGGCTTGGAAGTCTGTAGCCCAGGCTGGGCTCAAACTCATGGCCATTCTTCTGCCTCCCAAGACCTGGGATCCATCACAGGTGTGTGTCATCATACCAGGCTCAAGTACTTAATTAATTAATTTTGTTTTATTTTTATTTATGTGTATATGTGCCTGAAGAGGCCAGAAGAGGATATCTGATACCCCGAAGCTTGAACTACAGGAAGTTGTAAGAGAAAGCCATCTCTCCAGTTTCAGAGGAGGTTTATTTAAAATGCGGTTTCCTGCTGGAGTGCCTGAAGGGGCTGGTCCTGCAGATCCAAAGCCCTAGGAGCTCCGCCACACAGAGCAGCAACAGGATATTCAAGAGGGGGATCCAGTATTGACAGTGTAGCAGAAGCCAGAGGCCTCGAACCAGATCGATGACTCATTGCAATGAACGCTTGCAAGTAAAGCTGTATGGACCACACACTGTGTGACTCATTGTCACACTGCAGCTTCCACAGTGAAATTTTTTTTTTTTTTTTTTTTTTACTTTTGGGGGGAGGTTGCAAGGGCAGATCCTAAGGGAGATGGAGATTAGTGGGATTGGGATAAATTATATGAAATCCACAAAGAATTAATAAAATGTAAAAAAAAAATAAAAGCAGAAAATCTATAGAATTGATAAAGGGAAAAGTAACCATAAATAAAATAAAATGCAGCACCCACCAGGCCTGTTCGGCTAATATCTGTAATCTATGTACTCCAGAGGCAGAGGCAAAGTTTAGGGACTGCCTGGGCCACATAGGGAGTTCAAGACCAGCTAGGGCAACATAATGAGGCCCTGTCTCAAAGTACAAAATACCAGGCTGGGGATGTAGCCCAGTGAGCAAAGGTCAGCCTAGCATAGCAACCCTCAAGTTTGAGCCCCAGCACTGCTTAAAATGGGGGAATAGAGGCAAATAGGTCTGTGATCCCAGACAGTACAGAGCTAGAAGGTATGGACTGGAGCTTCAGGCTCACCCTTCACTTCACCAGCTCAAGGCCACCCAGGCTACATTAGCCCTTATTTCAGAACAAAAAGAAAAGTCACATTGTCTTTGGGGATGAGCAGGATGGCTCATCCAGTAAAAGCCCCTGCTGCTATGCCTGACAACCTGGTGCCATCCCTAGGACCTACAAGGTAGGAGGAGAGATCGGTATGCACATTCAGAAAATAAATAAAAGCATTATTTTTTCAAGGTTGAAGATTGGACCTAGATCTCATGTTTGCAGGGCAATCACTATTGAGCTATACATCTGGTTTCAGAATCAATACTTTTGTTTTTAATCATATGGATGTTTTGCCTGCAGGTATGTCTATGTCTATGTACTTATTTTTCTTTTCTTTCATCTATCTATCCATCTATCCATCTATCATCTATCCATCTATCCATCATCTATCCATCTATCCATCTATCCATCTATCCATTATCCATCTATCCATCTATCCATCTATCTATCGAGACAAAGTTTCTTTGTGTAAGAGCTCTGTCGCTCTGGCTGCCCTGGAACTCGCTTTGTAGACCAGGCTGGCCTCGAACCCACTGAGATCCACCTGCCTCTGCCTTCCAAGTGCTGGAATTACAGGTATGTGCCACCACTGCTCAGCGTTCAGCATCAGTATTTTGAACAAGTTCAGATCTTTCCCCTCTGTCAACTTGTTGGCATCTACTGAAGTTACTCCTGTAGAGCCTCAGGAATTTGTGGCTGTTTGTTTGAGATAGGGTATCATATAGCCCAGGCTGGCCTCAAATTCACTGTGTAGTCAATAACCATAAACTCCTGATCCTCCTGCCTCTACCTCCCAAGAGACAGGATGACAGGGATCACAACTCCCCGGTTTGGAGAGTGGCAGTCAGATGAATCCACTTAAGCGCCCACAGAGCCAGATGGCAATGAGGTCTCCAGGGCCCTTTTCCAGACTGAGAACCCTGGCTTCCCCTTGCTCTACAACCCCAGGTTTCTCTCAGGAAGAAACTGCCTGTGTGGTTCTCTCATTTCAGAGAAGGCTTGGTGGGCTCAGGAATTATTCATTGAATTCTCAGGTTTCTTATTAGTACAGGAAGAGGTTCCTGGGGGGAGGAGTCAGCAGGCCAAGGGAATTCATCCAGGCTTTGGAAGAGTGGCAGGTTTCTTCTGCCAACTGCTCCTTTCTCTGTCTCTGGTTTTTGTTGTTGTTTTTTTTTTTTTTTTTTTTCGACAGGGTTTCTCTGGGGTTTTGGAGCCTGTCCTGGAATTAGCTGGTCTCGAACTCACAGAGATCTGCCTGCCTCTGCCTCCCAAGTGCTGGGATTAAAGGCGCGCGCCACCACCTCCCGGCTTTTTTTTTTTTTTTTTGAGATAAGGTTTCTCTGTGTAATTCTGGTTGTCCTGGAACTGGAGACCAGACTGGCCTCGAACTCAGAGATTCACCTGCTTCTGCCTCCCAAGTGCTGGGATTAAGGTTGTGCTCCAACATTTTATAACACTTTCTTGCTTAAGCCTATATTAAAATATCTTTATCGGGGGCTGGAGAAATGGCTCAGAGGTTAAGAGCATTGCCTGCTCTTCCAAAGGTCCTGAGTTCAATTCCCAGCAACCACATGGTGGCTCACAGCCATCTGAAATGAGGTCTGGTGCCCTCTTCTGGCCTTCAGGCATACACGCAGACAGAATATTGTATACATAATAAATAAATAAATATTTAAAAAAAATATCTTTATCAACCCCCTAACTTTGCTTAAAAAATAATTTCCCCCATAAATAAGTGGCCCCACTAAGTGTCAGTTAAAATGTGTGTGTATGCATACACAGTAGCTGACCCTGAGCACAGTGGATAAATAAGGCCTGGCTCGTAGATAGTGTGTATGTAAGCCAGCCTTGGTGCACGCCTGTGGCTTGGCACTTGAGAGGCAGAGACAAGACTTCTGCAAGTTCTAAAATAGCCTTCCCTGTCTGTAGGTGGGGTTCCAGGCTGTCCACTGCTACATAGCAAGACCCCATGTCAAAGGAAACAATAAGAAGGGAGGTGGAAGAGTCACACCGTTCATCTTAGCACTCAGGAGACAATGGCAGGCAGGTGTCTGTGCTTTCACAGTCTGCTTGATCTAGCTAGAGCCAGAGAGCTGGCTCCATGGTTAAGAGCACTGGCTGCTCTTGCAGAGGACCTGGGTTGGCATCTCAGCACCCACATGATGGTTTACAACTGTGTGTAACTCCATTTTTCAGGATATCCAATACCCTCTTCCAGTCTCTGGGGGTACCATGCAAAACATGGCTATTATAAATGCAGGTAAAACATTCATACACATAAAATAAAAACAAATCTTAAAAATCAAACAACCAGGTTGGAGAGATGACTCAGTGGTTGAGAACACTGTCTGCTCTTCCAGAGGACCTGGGTTCAATTTCTACCTACATGGTAGCTCATACCCATCTATAGCTCCAGTTCCAGAGGATCCAACACCCTTACACAGACATACGTGTAGGCAAAACACCAATGCACATAAAACACACATACACACGCATACACACACACACACATACCCCCAAACCACACAAAAATGTACCTGCATAGAAGGAGTAAAAATTCTATCATCCCATACTTTAAGGGAGTGTACAGGGGCAAGTTCAAGGCCAGGCCTGGCTACAGAGCAAGTTCAAGACCAGCCTGGGCTACAGGAGATCCTGGTCCAGTCAATCAACCAAACAATCGATCAAATCATAAATAAATTATTATATGCATTACTATAGCTAATTTTGTCACTTTTATCCCCAGGGGCTCTCTGAAATCTTAGTGGTAGGGCTTTATATAGAGAGACTGTGCATCAGTATTGATTTGATTTCACTAATAAATAATCTGTGGCTATGGGCCATGGATATAGCCATTGTGATGGTAAGTAAAGGTGATTGCTGTCAATGACCTGAGTTCAATCCCTGAAATTTACATTATAGAAGAAGAGGGTAGACTCCTATAAGATGTTCTGACCTCCATATTGGAGCCCTGGCATTTGCACATCTGTATACACACACACACAGCGGCTCTGGTACTTGCACATCTGTATACACACACACACACACACACGCACACGCACATGCACACCACACATGGCAAGAAAATAAATGTTTAAGACTTTTTGTGTGGCTAAACCACTAATGTAGCCCAGCCCAAGCCTACGATGGTCTTGTACTTTCAGGGATCCTCCTGCCTCAGCCTTTCCAGTGCTGGCAACTATTGACTTTGAGATCCTAGCATTTAGGGGTGAAAGAGATGGTTCAGGGGTTAAGAGTATTGACTGCTCTGTGAGAAGCCAGATTCAGTTCCTAGCACCCACATAGTGACTCACAACGTCTGTTCCAATGGATCCACCGCCCTCTTCTGGCCATCTAGGGTGTTTGGTTTGGTACCCAGGCATGCATGTAGACAAAATACCTATGCACACAAAATTGAAATGAATAAATTTTTTCTTTAGGTATTTTATGTTTAGACCTGATCGCTGAGATCATTCTCCTCATTTTCTAGATTTTATTTATTTCTTTGTTTCTACACAGTATATCTTGTGTAGTTCTGGTTGTCCCGGAACTGGCTCTTAGACCCGACTGACCTTGAACTCATAGAACTCCACTTGCCTCCGCCTCCAGAGTGCTGGGCTCAAAGGTGTACTCCACCCCACCTGGCTAGATTTATTTTATTTTTAATGTGTATGAGCGTTTTGTCTTTGTGTGTATGCTTTGTCTGCAAGTTGTCATGGAACAGGTGCATGCTCAGTATCCGCAGAATTCAGAAGAGGGGGTTGGATCCCCTGAAATGGAGTTAAAGCCAGCTGTAAGCTGCCATGTGAATTGTGGGAATCCTCTGCAAGCATAGCTGGTGCTCTTAAACACTGAACCATCTCTCCAGTTCCTGAAATAACTATTTTTTTTTTCAAGACAGGATTTCTCTTTGTATCCCTGGCTGTCCTGGAACTCACTCTGTAGACCAGGCTGGCCTCGAACTCACAGAGATCTGCCTGTCTCTGTCTCCCAAGTGCTGGGATTAAAGGTGTGCACTGCCACTGCTCTGCAACAAATCTTTTAAAAGAGCCCCTCGCAGTTACGTTATGAACTGTCCCATATTCCAGGATTCCTTGGTTACCTCTGTGTGTATTTTTTAGTGGGTTTCCCCAGTCCCTGGTTTCCTACACACTTAGGCTAGATTCAGGAATAGTTTTTTGGCAGGAGCTCAGGTGGTGTGGAAGTCCTTCTGTATATGTGTTGCTTTTGGCCTGTGATAGGGCAGAATAGAACTAGGCAGGAAAACTAAACTCAATGCTGGGAGAAAGAAGGAAGAGTCAGGGAGAAGCCATGGAGCCGCCAGAGGAGAAAGACGTGAGCCACCAGTTGGAACCTTGCTGGTAGGCCACGAATCTCATGGTAACATATAAAATAATACAAATGGGTTCATTTAAGATATAAGAGCTAGCAAGCAATACACTTTAGTGATTGGCCAAGCCATGATTTAAATAATATAGTTTCTGTGTGATTATTTCAGTTCTGGGCAGCCAGGAATGAACAAGTGGCTTCCCCCAACACTTAGGTAGATAGTGTACAACATCTTGACAGGATGTCTGATGCTGCCTGCTGAACTCTGGCGCGGCAGTGATCTCTGGATACAGCAAGGCTGGGAAGGCAGGGAGGAGACGCCCTGCTCTGCTGGAGTGAAGGGAACATCTTGCTGAGTTATGAATGGCCTGTGGTTGAAAACACTTAATGCTAGATAAAAATACAATCAATGTCAACACTGCATCCCTGATCAGACACTTATGGGACCACATTCTAGCCTTCTGGGAGCACTGTCCATCTGTCCAGCTTTCCAATCCTGGCCCTACCCACCTCAGAACTAGACCCTCTGAAAGCCCCAGAACCTGTGTGCCTCCTTGCCAGAGTCTCAGCAGCTTCTACAGCATGAAGGTTTCTGCCTGCTGGGTCGGGTTGTGTAGATGTGGGCTAACGAACTCAAAAAACCAAAACCATGGGCTGGAGAGATGGCTCAGTGGTTAGGAGCATTGCCTGCTCTTCCAAAGGTCCTGAGTTCAATTCCCGGCAACCACATGGTGGCTTACAACCATCTGTAATGAGGTCTGGAGCCCTCTTCTGGCCTGCAGACATACACACAGACAGAATATTGTATATATAACAAATAAATAAATATTTAAAAAAAACCCCAAAACCAACACCACTTGTGAATTGGGGGTAGGACTTTGAGAACCATATTTAGTTCCTTCTTCCTCTGCTTCCTGCCTGCTGTGAGGTGAGCAGCCCCCTCCACACGATGCTGCCACCACGATGATCTTCCTCTCAAGAGGTACAGAATTGAAGGAGTCAGTGATTGCAGCTGATGTCCTGACCCACCTTAAGCTGTGTGTCAGGAACTTGGCCACAGGGAAGAAAAGAGCAGCCTACACAGTACTCAAGATGCTTCCTGCTGTGAGGCATTAACACAGCACCCAACAGGCCATAAGAGGATTAAGCAGATCAGCAGGGAAGCAGTGGTACCAGCTGCCACATCAGGTTGTACAGACTGTACACGACACAAAAGTACTCAGCTTAGAAAGCAAGCAAGGGCTGGCATCCTGCTCATATGCCTGACCTGTGTTTTCTCCTGATTTATACAGAGGCTGGTGCAGAATAGCAGGGTGGCTGGCATTGCCTTTCTCTTCCCACCTTCAAACGCCAAGCTCTGAAGACCTGAGAGGAGGCATTGTGTCTGAGGGGTGGACAAAGATAGGAAGAGCATATTACAGCAACACTCTAGGGGGGTCCCAGAGAGAGGCTTCACTGTCAACTGAAAATCTTTTTTCTCTCCCCCTTCCTAATCAGGCTCCCCACCCACAGAATTGTCCTCTTGTCTCCATATGTGCACTGTGGCTCACACACACCACACACTACACATTCAATAATAATAATAATTGGGGCTGGAGAGATGGCTCAGTGGTAAAGAGCATCGCCTGATCTTCCAAAGGTCCTGAGTTCAATTCCCAGCAACCACATGGTGGCTCACAACCATCTGTAATAACGACTGGTGCCCTCTTCTGGCCTGCAGACATACACACAGACAGAATGAATATTGTATACATAATAAATAAATATTTAAAAATAATAATAATAATTGTTGCTGAATATTTGTTTACACTGTAAAGATATGTCTTTGCCTAAGGCACCTTCCGATTTGCTTATAAAGAGCTAAATAGTCAATAGCTAGACAGGAAAGAATAGGCAGAACTTCTGGGCAGGGAGAGAGAAACAGGGAGGAGGAAAAAAAAAGTGTTAATTTAAGTTAAAAGAGCTAATGAGACAAACCTAAGCCGAGGCTGAGCTTTTATAATTAATAAGTCTCAGGGTCATCATTTGTGGGCTGGCAGTCCCAACAACAACAACAAAAATACTACTACATTTGGTGCCCAAAGCGTGGCACGTAAATCCACATAAAGCCTGAGAAAGATTAAAAATAAACAAACAAACAAACAAAAGGTCTGAATTGATTCAGTGCTGCAGTGTACACAGGCGTAGCTCCTTTAAGAGACCTTGCTACAGAGCACTTAGATGGGGTTTATGAGCAGTGTGTGGCAGACTAGGTAGAAATGCCTACTGCAGGGTGAACCCAGAAACTTCCCAGACTGGGGCAGATAGACTGGCTCTAAGCCTGGCCTACAGAAGGCTCAGGTCTCACCAACCTGAAGGGGGCACAGCCAGTGCTAGTGGGTAGACCATGTGCTAGTGGTGGAGGGCCAAGCCAAGGCTTAGCATTTAAGGTAAGACTCACACAGTCAGAAAAGACTGCAGACTTGCAAAAAGTCAGGTCCAAACTAAAAAAAAAAAAACTCTAAACAAATATAGGATGCTTAAAAATGTGCTTAGATGTTTAAAAATAAGTTTTTAAAGAGAATAAAGTAATACAAAAGGAAAAAGCCACATTAAGATGAGAAATACACAGAATGTCTGGATCTTGTATGGTATTTTGTTGACTTTAAATTTTTTAAATGCTAATGAACAAAAAAACAGTAACTTCTGGGAAGACAACTGAAATTGTTCCTTTTCTCTGTTTCTTTTTTTTTTCTCTCTGTAGTTTTGGAGCCTGTCCTGGAACTAGCTCTGTAGACCAGGCTGGTCTCGAACTCACAAAGATCTGCCTGCCTCTGCCTCCTGTGTGCTGGGATTAAAATGTGTGTGCCACCACCGCCCGGCCTGAAATTGTTCTATCCTCCAGGTTAATTACGAAACCATTTAACAATTGGGGTTTACTGTGACCTCCCTCATCGTTTTCTGTGGCCCGTTTTCCCGTCTTAGCTTTGTATAGAAAAGGAGGAAGCTCAGTATGAAGGCCATCTCCTGTCTACCCAGCACTTGGGTGGTGAGGGAGGGAGGGTCAGGAATTCAAGGTCATTTTCAGCTACCTGTAGAGTTGAAAGGTAACCTGAGACAAGGGACCCCTGGCTGAACACCGCCCCCACCCCTGAAAAAAAAAAAGCCACTTAACTAAAAACAGGCTATCTTTATTGGAATTGGGAATACGATTTTTCCTACTAAATATATGGTGTTTTAATACTAGCAACTAACTGGTCATATTGGGATCAAAGACGAGGTTCAGGCCAGATGTGTCCGTGGGCTGCCAAGGTGCGATGTCTGGCCTGGACAACCCCTCTCGTTCAGTGTACTCTTGTGGGTGCATTCTGCGTGGGAGACCTTCCAGAGACTATTCAAGGCAGCTGCTGTAGGGGCGGGGCTGGGCGGTGGCCGGCCCCAGGCCAGTGCTTTGACAAAACCCTAGCTGAGCCTCTGGTGCTCTGGTAGCTGCAAGGGAGCGGAGAGATGACTCAGCCTAAACCCCAGGGAGGGACTGGCCTGGGCGGGAGTGGGGCTGAGGCAGGTGGAGGGAGGAGGACCGAGGGAGGAGGACCGAACGTTTCAGAGAGAGAGGTGGGAAGGAGTAAGGCAGGAAGGACACCAGGTTTCCTCCTGGCTCTGGAAGCTGAGGGTCTATCACAGACAGGGTGAGGCGGATAGCGCCGGGAAGCTGCAGGAGAGCTGGGTACCACGCCTCATTTTACAGCCGCAGCCCCGCGGTGTGCACGTGCCGCCTGTGGCCACACCCCCAAGCCCCTCTGCCTTTGTCTGGGTGGACTGGGCCTCCCTCGTGGTGATCACCCGCTGCGGAGGCCTGGGGAAGGTCGCAGAGAGGGTCCACGCGGCACCACCGGTGGGAACTGAAAGCGAAATTAATCTGTCTCCCAGCAGGGGCATAGTTTTCATAGCAATTTTTTTTTTTTTGTAATGTAGATGGATGATTGAGTTTGAAAGCAGCGTGGTTCCAGGCTAGCTAGTACTACGTAGTGAGACCCTCCCTCAAAATAAAATATAAAGTAGGAAATTAAAGTAAAATTTAAAATCTTTAGACCAGGTGTGGCATTGTATGTCTCTTATCCCAGTACAGGCAACGAAATTCAGGTAAGGATAGCCTGGACTGCTGGGCAGAGAGAGGGAGATTCCTAGGAATTTGCGTCCATTTTTCTTGGCTACATTGTAAATTCAAGGTCGCATATGAGTTTTAAAACAAACAAAAATAACAATAAAAAGATGATTGTATCAAGAAAACAGAGCATTTTGTGAATCTGTTTATTTGTCTGGTTTTTTTTTTTTTTTTTTT
>NC_022014.1:40818578-40819799 GCF_000317375.1 Microtus ochrogaster
CTCTTGTAGACCAGGCTGGTCTTGAACTCACAGAGATCCGCCTGCCTCTGCCTCCCAAGTGCTGGGATTAAAGGCGTGTGCCACCACCGCCCGGCCTTGTTTGTTTTTTTGAGCCAGGGTTTCTTTGTGTAATCTTGGCTGTCCTGGAACTAGCTTTGTAGGTCAGTCTGACCTCAATCTCACAGAGATCCCCTTGCCTCTGCCTATCAAGTGCTGGAATTAAAGGTGAGCGCCACCACCTGGCAAACTATATATATACATATACATACATACATATATATGTGTGTATATATATATATTTGACATGGGTGTTTGCAAGTATGCATGTATACCACAAGAATGTGTGGTGCTTGCAGAGGCCAGAAGAAAGCCCTGGATCCTCCTGACCTGGAGTTACAGAAGGTTATGAACTAGATGCTTACAAGGAATTGAACCTGGGTCCTCTGGAAGAGCACCTAGTGTCTTCTCTTGCTGATCAGTCTCTCTAGTCCCTATTTGTTTACAGGGTCTCACCTAGCCACCCATTCTGGCTGAAGATAAGCTTGTAGATGAAGATAACCTAGAGTTTTGAGTATTGCTGTTTCCACACCAGAGCTGGGATTTAGGTCTTTCTTTCTTTTTTTCTTTTTCTTTCTTTCTTTCTTTCTTTCTTTCTTTCTTTCTTTCTCTCTCTCTCTCTTTCTTTCTTTTTCTGTTTCTTACTATTTTTGAGACAGGGTTTCTTTGCATAGCCTTGACTGTCCTGGAACTAGCTCTGTAGACCAGGCTGGCCTTGAACTCAGAGACCTGCCTGCCTCTGCCTCCCAAGTGCTGGAAGTAAAGGTGTATACCTTCACTGCCTGACAGTGTTTACAGGATTTATGCCAACACACTTAAAAAAAAATCTCTGGAGTTGAGGGGGGTGGTGAGGGGGTGGGGTTGGCACATGCATTTAATCCCAGCATTCAGGAGATGTGAATCTCTGTGAGTCTGAGGCCAGCCTGATCTACAAAGTTGAGTTCCGGGACAGCCAGAGCTGTTACACAGAGAAATCCTGTCTCAGAAAAACAAAACAAAACAAACAAACAAAAACCCAAACCAACCAAACAAAATCTCGAATGTGGTTGTGCATATGCATACTTTTTGTTTGTCTGTTTTTTTTTTTTTTTCCCCCCCGAGACAGGGTTTCTCTGTGGCTTTGCAGCCTGTCCTGCCTGGAACTAGCTCTGTAGACCAGGCTGG
>NC_022014.1:40819899-40820403 GCF_000317375.1 Microtus ochrogaster
CCCCCCCCCCCCCCAGATAAGTGATTCCATTATATGCTATAGGAGTTTATGTCATTTTGTTTGTTTGTATATTGTTTTTATTGGTTTTTGTTTTGTTTTGTTTTTTCCTTGAGACAGGGTTCCTCTGTGTAACAGTCCTGATTGTCCTAGAACTTCCTGTGTAAGTAGATCAGGCTGGCCTCAAAAGCCCAGCACTTAGGAGGGAGAAGCAGGCAGATCTCACTGAGTTTGAGGTCAGCTTGGTCCACAGAGGGAGTTCCTGGCCAGCAGGGTTGCCCAGTGAGACCTTGTCAAAAAGAAAAAAAGGAAGGAAAGAAAGAAAGAAAGAAAGAAAGAGAAAGAAAGAAAGGATATAAATGCAGTTGGTTCTGGCACTGAAAACCTATGTTCCCTGTGATTCAGAGGCTAAGGCAAGAGAGTATGTAGTTCAGGGCCAACGTGGGCTAAACATGAGAACTCTGCCTCAAAAAAAAAAAAAAAGTTAAGTTAAATTAAAAATAGCAG
>NC_022014.1:40820634-40822223 GCF_000317375.1 Microtus ochrogaster
ATCCCAGCACTCAGGAGGGAGGGATCTCTGAGTGTTCAAGGCTAACCTGGTCTACAGGACAGTCAGCCCAGCCAGGGAGTACTACACATGAGGTCTTGTCTCAAAAAATCAAATCAAAACAAAGCAAAGTGTGTGTGTGTGTGTGTGTGTGTGTGTGTGTGTGTGTGTGTGCATGTGTATTTTTAAGTTCCTGAGGCTTAACCTAGGGGCCCCACAGTTGCCCCAGCCCTTCCAAAGCTGTGGGAGGGAAGTTCTTCGTGTGATCAAAGGGCGCACAGCCAAAAGACGCAGGAGAAAATCTCTGTGGGTGTGTCCGGCGGGTAATGAACAAGAGTCACTTTATTTGTCTAGATTGGGTGATATTAATGGAGTTGGTAGGCTTTTTCTCACCACACCCTGCTCACACTAATATTCTCACCCCACCAAATCCTTGAGCCACTTTAGCTTTTAGGCGCTGTTTCCACTTTAGTTCCCAGGTCTCTGGTGCTCTCAAACTGGGGGGGGGGGGGTAAGGTGTGACAGCCCAAAGCCACAGGGAGGGAAGGTGATACAGCGTTTCTTTCCTCTGCTTTTCTTTCCGCCCTCTCAGACTTGCTGCAGGAAGGGACTGGGAGAGATGGCCTCTCTTGGGAGCTAGTGTATACACAAACAAGAGTCTTTTTAAAAATTGTATTATTAAATTGGGCAGTGGTGGCGCACGCCTTTAGTTCCAGCACTCAGGAGGCAGAGGCAGGAGGAGCTCTGTGAGTTTGAGGCCAGCCTGGAATACAGAGTGAGTTCCAGGACAGCTAGGACTGTTACACAGAGAAACCCTGTCTTGAAAGAGAAACAACTACCACCAACAACAACAACAAAAAAATTATATTATTGTGTATGTGTATGCGCGATGCATGTGTGTGTGGGTCCATGTGACAAGGTGCACATTTGGAGGTTAGAGGAACATTTATGTGGATTCTGGGATAGAATTCAGATAGTCAGGTTCATAAGGTAAGCATCTTTACCCTCTGGAGCACCCCACTGACTCTAGTCGGGGGTTTAACGCTGACTCCCAGGCTGACCGGAAGTGCTGACTCTTGTCCTCAGTGGGCAGATAATGAGCCTCACCCACCAGCAGTATCGATCTGGATGCTGATCCACTCCACCTCTTCCGGGAAGCCTCTCCAGAGTCTGGGGCCACCTAGGTCTCACACCCCAGCTCCAGTCTTTCACCACGGTTGAGGTTAAGTTCAGGACCCTGTTTGGATATACGGTTTCTCCAAGACTGGAAACTGGCCTCTCAGGTCCCCGTCAGCTGTACAATTCTGTGACTATTTCTTCAGACAGCCTTGAGTTCTTCTGTCCCTTCCGGTCTGTCGCTAAGCCTCATGCTTCCCCTGATCACAGCAGGCACCCACAGCCGAGCCTGCTTCACTTGGGTTATTACAACAGCCCCCGCTGTATTCTGTATTCTGCTTCTTCCTGCACCTGCCTCCACAGCCTGTGCTTCTCGAAGCCACCTGCATGATCAGAAGATGGGTGAGAATGTGTGGTCACACCTTGGCCAAGAGCCCCATAGTGGCTTTTCCACATTCTTTTTTTTTTTTTTTTTT
>NC_022014.1:40822587-40825833 GCF_000317375.1 Microtus ochrogaster
AAAAAAACAAAAAAAAAACTGAAAATCCTGGCATTTGGAAGGAGGTAGGAGGGCCAGAGTTCAAAATTTCCTTAGTAATGCAGCAAGTTCAAGACCAGCCTGGGTTACAGTGAGACCTTCTAGACTGTGTACCTGTTCTCACTCCCAAGGATACTCTATCTGTCTCTATCTCTCTCTTTTTACACACACACACACACACACACACACACACACACACACACACACACACACCTTGTTTAAATGAAGTACCCAGGAGCATATGCTCAGAAATGGTATCAGCCCTAATTCCTGGAACCGGAAGCAATTTGGGGGAAAACCCCTATTTTCAGATGTGATCCCAGGAAGATTGTCCTGGACC
Organism: Microtus ochrogaster; assembly: GCF_000317375.1. Taxonomy (NCBI): domain Eukaryota; kingdom Metazoa; phylum Chordata; class Mammalia; order Rodentia; family Cricetidae; genus Microtus; species Microtus ochrogaster. The sequence continues at coordinate 40,822,946 of NC_022014.1, forward strand.
CCGAGAACACCCTGCATGTAGTCATACGTGTTCCTAGGCAGAGGCTGATGTGACACACGTGGGGAGGCTTGGAGTCACCAACATGGAGCATTTATTGCGCTGGTGTCACCAGGAGCAGATTTCTGGTTCAGGTCGTCTCCGAATCCTGAGCCGTGATGTCGACTCTGCTCACTGGGAGCTCGTCTACCGTCTGCTTCCTAATGGATTCCTGATTTATTGTTTTATTTATTGTAGTGTGTACCTGTTTGCGCATGTGCATGAGCTCAGGAACAACTTGCAGAAGTTGGTTTTAGCCTTCTACCCCGTGTGTTCCAAGGACCAAAACAGGTCATTAGGTTTGGTACAAGCGCCTTTACCTGCTGAGCCACCTTGCCGGGATTATTCATTTATTTATTTTGAAGTAGCATTGAAATTTATTTTATTTATGTGTTTATCCTTTTTTTTCATTTAGTTTTTGAGACAGGGTTTCTCTGTGTAGCCCTGGCTGTCCTCGAACTCACTATGCAGACCAGGCTGGACTCGAACTCACAGAGATCCACTTGCCTCTGCCTTCCGAGTGCTGGAATTAATGATGTGTTCCACCACCACCCAGCTTATTTACTTATTTACTTTGAAGCCACATTAAAGTTTATGAAGCGGAGATTCTAGAGATAGATTTAAGCCCAGCGGTATATAAAAAGAGTTGCTCTTGGAAAGAAGACACAACCAAGAGCAAGACTGTAGTGTGGGTTTCCCAAGGAAGAGCTGCCTATTTTTTTTTTCCAAGACAGGGTTTCTCTGTAGCTTTGGAGCCTGTCCCAGAACTAGCTCTTGTAGACCAGGCTGGCCTCGAACTCACAGAGATCCGCCTGCCTCTGCCTCCTGAGTGCTGGGATTAAAGGCATGCACCACCACTGCCCGGCAACCAGTGGTCCTATTTTAAATAAAAGTTTTAAAAAATATCTTTTTACTTTATAGGTACAGGTGTTTTTTCTTCCTGTTTGTCTGTGTACCACTTTTGTGCCTGGTGCAAGTCTGCCAGTGGTAGGTCCATCACCCTGAAAATAGTTACATATGTTTGTGTTGGGACTCCAATCTGGGTCCTCGGGCAGCTGAGTCAACTCTCCCGGTGCTCTGTTTTATTTATTTATTTGGCTTTTTGAGACAAGGTTTCTCTGTATAACCTGGCTGTCCTGGCTGTCCTGAAACTCACTTTGTAGACCAGGATGGCCTCGAACTCACAGAGTCCCTGCCTCTGCCTCCCGAGTGATGGGATTAAAGACATACGCCACCACGGCCAGCCTCTCTGTTTTTAATTAAAAACAAAACAAAACATTAAGTTGTTAAGAAGTTAAGGTCAGGGGCTGGAGATATGGCTCAGTGGTTAAGAGCACTGACTGCTCTTCCAGAGGACCTGGGTTCAATTCCCAGCACCCACATGGCAGCTCACAAGTGTCTGAAAATGCAGTTCCACAAGATCTGACATCTTCACACCAATGCACATAAAATAAAGTTAAATAAATCATAAAAAAAAGAGAAGTTAAGGTCAGTTGTCAAACATGAGCAGCTGAATTGAAGTTTCTTGGAAACTGGGCAGTGGGGTCCTGCCCACTAAGGACCTGGAGGACAGTATTGTGTTTATTTTTATCAGTGTCCGTGGGAGGAACTGGAGGATCTGAGAGCTAAGCAGTGTGCCTCCTGCCTCTTGCCATCTGAGGAGTCACATGACATAGGCCTGCAGCACCCTGAGCCTCAACACTGTGTTGGACTGTACAGCCCAGCTCAGTCAATATCTCACCACGCTCATCTGAGAGTAGAAAGGAAACGCGGAGAAGTGGCCCCACGCTGGGTCACAGGATCCTGTCTGGAAGGCGGCTCTGCAGGCTTGTTCACTTTCTGTAGCGTCTGCAACTATCTCAGCCTAGTTTGTCCTCAGAGAGCAATTCATACGCTCTCGCTTGCATGTGTGCGTCTGGACTAGCAAAGGCTGAGCTTTGCCCAGGGCCCAGCACCCTCTCTTCCTGCTCTTCTGAGCAGTGCTACGTGCCTTCCAGGAGCCCCAAGTCCTCTAGGCCAGCTGGGGCATATCAGGCCCCAGCAGTCCATCCATCTGGTCCTCCCAGGGAGGGCAGGCCTGTCCAAGAATCAGCAGGCTGCAGGTCCCACCGATAACAGGAGGTGGAGGCAGAGGAAAGGAACAGTCAAAGATCTGGCAGATAGGGTCTGCGGAAGGAAGATGGGCAGCTGGAGCTGTTTGGGGGCAGGGGAGTCCCTCCCACACAGAGCAGAAAAGGTGTGACCCGTGTCTTTGGGCCCACATCTGTCTGTTGTATGGTCTAGCCACAAGTCAATCCCCCTCTGGTCCCCAGGTTCCTCTTGGATTTTCCAATGGCAGCCTGATTCTCTGAAAGGAAGGCTGGGTCCAGACACCATCCTGGCCATCTCCAGTGCCTAGGTGTCTCTGGTTCCTGGCTCCACCTGGCTTCACAGAGGATGTGCATCCTCTGGACCCCCAAATGCTTACACACACACCTGCCTGGGCACGGCAGTGTCTGGACAAGAAGGCCACCAGAACTTGTTTATACATCCAAAAGTCAGAGGGCCCTGCCCAGGGGGTCCAGTGGGTGGGAAGCTACGGCTGGATTCAGGCACTTGGCTGACTTAGCTGACTCAGAGGCAGGACTCCAGACCAGGGAAGGGTGGGGTGTAGATGCTGTTTCAGGGGTCTTTGGAATCTATCCAGAATGCTTGTTTCTCCCTAGAAGGTATAGCCAATAAGCTTTATTTATTGATCTCCCCATTCAGTACTACTCATACCTTTGTCTTCATTCCTATCTTCACACCCCTCTCCCTTTTCTTTCTTTTTTTTTTTAATTTATTTTATTTATTTATTATGTATACAATATTCT
>NC_022014.1:40825933-40827547 GCF_000317375.1 Microtus ochrogaster
TTGTGAGCCACCATGTGGTTGCCGGGAATTGAACTCAGGACCTTTGGAAGAGCAGGCAATGCTCTTAACCACTGAGCCATCTCTCCAGCCCCCACCCCTCTCCCTTTTCTTCTTTCTTTTTTTTTTTCTTTTTGAGACAGGGTTTTTCTGCATAGCCCTGGCTGTCCTAGAACTCACTATGTAGACCAGGCTGGCCTCAAACTCAGAGAACATCCTACCTTTGCTTCCAGAGTTCTGGGATTAAAGGTGTGCACCCCTGCCCTCACCCCCCAGCTTCTCACTCCCTTTTCTTTTGAGACAGTGGTCTCACGTATCCCAGGCTGTCTTTGAACTCACTATGTAGCTCTGGCTGTCCTAAAATTCATTATGTAGACAAGGCTGGTTTTAAATTGACAGAGATCTGTCTGCCTCTGGGATTATAGGCACAGGCTACCGTTCCTCGTGTGCATGGTTCTGGAATAGGAAGCAGGGCCTTTGTCATGCTCTGCAGGCACTCTACTGGTTGAGCTGTATTCCAGGCTTAGATTTTGGTTTTGTGAGACAGGATCTTGCTACGTAGCCCTGGCTAGCCGGGAACTTGTTACGTAGGCTCCAAGCACTGATGTGACAGGCTTGAGCCGCCACACCCCACTGCCACTTCCTATGTGTTGGTAATTATCTCTACCTCTCTGGCCTCCAGTTTCCTTATCTGGAGAATGGGAGAGTATAGCTCATGCCTGAGTGGGCGCAGAGGGCATTGAGGGAGTTCCAGTGCCGCCCAGTGTCAGGTGCGTGTGGGTGTGGGTAGACTCATTTCTAGGAAGACCTTCTAGTCTGGAAATCCCCACCCTTGTACAAGAGCGCTTCACACTCTCCTGTTTGCCATCAGGGTGTCACAGAGTGAAGGCTGGGAATCCCATCTACTCTCCCCTGCCAAGCAATTTCCCCAGCAGTTCCCAGTCTTCTCTCTCCAGCAGCCACATCCCCTAAAACGCGTATACTTCTCTCATGAGTCAGCGAAAGCCTCAGAGCGAATTGTGGGGGCATCAGGACTGGCTGTGGTTGTGGGACTCGTGCACTGGAACCTCCCTGGTCACCTGCTCGGCACAGGTACTTCAACAGGAGGGGGGGACAGCCCTAGGCTGGCGCCTCTCTTCCTCCTCTCCTTGGTTTGGACTGCTTACCTGCAGAGGAGGAGCCAGGCTTCATCTGATAGACAACTCCAACAGGGCAAAAGGGGCTCACGCTTGTAATCCTAGCACTTGCTTATTATTATTTTTTAATTTCAGTACATTTTACTTACCATTTTCTTCTTAGGCTTAATATCACTATCGAGGTGGCCCAGTGGATAAAAGGTTCACACCTTTTACCAAAAAAAAAAAAAAAAAAAAGAAACAAGATTTCTCTTCCTAGCCCCAGCTACCTTGAAACTAGCCTTGAACTCAGAGATCCTCCTGCTACCTCCGGAGTACTGGGATTAAAGGAGTGAAAAACCATTGCCCCACAATAGCAATAGATGTAATTTTAAAACAAGAATTTCTTTATCCTTGCCGGGCGGTGGTGGCGCACGCCTTTAATCCCAGCACTTGGGAGGCAGAGGCAGGTGGATCTCTGTGAGTTCGAGACCAGCCTGGT
>NC_022014.1:40827957-40833460 GCF_000317375.1 Microtus ochrogaster
GCTCTTGTAGACCAGGCTGGCCTCGAACTCACAGAGATCCGCCTGCCTCTGCCTCCTGAGTGCTGGGATTAAAGGCGTGCGCCACCACCGCCCGGCTAGATATACTTACTTTTTATGTGGGTGCGAGTTCACCTGCATGTATGCATGTGTACTGTATGTGCCTGGTGCCCTCAGAGGTCAGAAGCGGGTGTGGGATCCCCTAGAACTGGAGATACGGTTGTTTGTGAGCAGCTGTGTGGGTGCTGGAAACCTCACTCAGATCCTTACACACTCATGCGCACACGTTTAGCCTCTAAGCTATTTCTCTAGCCCTTCTCCACCTGTTTCCAGATGGGATCTCATCTCTGCTAGCTTTCGGCCCTTCTCTAGTTGGTCAAGAATGACCTTTACCTCCTGCCCTGCTCCAGGGAATTGGAGTGCTGGCTTGTCTGTGGCGCTGCGGATGAAGCCAGGCTTCTGTAAGCAAGTGCTTTACCTGTGGACTATGTCCCCACTCTATCTTAATTTGGGTTTTTATTTCCTTTCCTCACACCTTTCAAAAATAGCTCTTAGAGTGAGTTATCTTGGTTCTAGAGATGAGTCAGCCCGAGCCCTTGCAGGTGAGGGATCCGTGTGTGCCTTGCTTCATAGGAGGAAGTTCACATTGCATTTTAAACCAGCTGCCCCCATGGACTTCACACCCCACATCCCACCAAAGGCGCTCAGTCAAAGGAGTCAGGTGTCTGCTTTCTGATCTACCTGGCGCTTGCTTGGATTTCCCCTCCAGTCCAGAGCAAAATTCAAACACAGGGTTTCTGTAGCATGTGGTGAAGCAGGAGGATTGTCACAGGTTAGAGGCCAGTATGGGCCACACAGGGAGACCCTGTCCAATCACACCAAATGTTTAACTCACCTACCTACTATCGTTTAAAATTCTGTCACCTTGGGAAGGGACTCCTGTTTCCTTCTTTGTAAACTAGCAATGACACTCTCACGGACACGAGAACACACATAACTATATCTTGTCAATTGCCTGTTTCCTAACATCCATCCCTTAAATGCTTAGGCAAACAGGGCAGGAATACATTTTCACCTAAACAAAACCATATTTTAGATGTTGAAAAGGCTGATTCGTCTGCCTGCCTTTGCTGCCACCTACTGGTCATACGTAATAAAGCACATATGTCAAGGCTTGTCAACATCTTTTGTTTGTTTTTTGTTGAGACAGGGTCTCACTTTGCAGTCCTAACTGTTCTGGAACTCACTCTGTAGACCAGGCTGGCCTTAAACTCACAGAGATCCACCTGCCTCTGCCTTCTGAGGGCTGGGATTAAAGGGGTGCGCCACCATGACTGCTTTGCTAGCTTCATTTTTCAATGATTTATTTTGATGTGTGTGTGTGCGCGTGCGTGTGTGTGTGTACAGGTACCTGAGGAGGCCAGAAGAGGGTGTCAGATTCCCAGGGATTACAGGTTGTGAGTTGCCTTCCGTAGGTGCTAGACACTGAACTCAGGTCCTCCACAAGAACAGTTTTCACTACTGTCCAAGTCTTTCTCTTTGAGCCATGGTCTCTCCATGTAGTCCTGGCTTTCCTGGAATCCTCTACGTAGGCTGGGCTGGCTCACAGGGATACAGAGATCCACCTGCCTCTGCCTCCCGAGTGGAACCAATGGCAGGAACCACCACAGCCAGCTGACCTTAAACTTTTGATTTTGCTTCCACACTGAACACCCAGCGATGCATGTTTATATCCACACCTCACCAGTTAGCTTTCTGTTGCTGTGGTGAATACCACAGCTTGGGGAAGAAAAGATTTATTTCAGCTTCCGACTCTTAGGTCACACTCTATCACTGGGGGGAAGCAAGGACAGGCGCTCAAGGCAGGAGCCTGGAGGCAGGAGCTGGTGCAGGAGCCGTGGAAGAGTGCTGCTTACTGGCTTTCTCACCTTTGGCTTGCTTACTGCTTTATTACATAACCTAGGAACACTTGCCCATGGTTGGCACGGGCACTCTGAGCAGGGGTGGGGCCTTCCCACATCAAACATTAATCAAGAAAATGCCAAGCAGACTTGTCTATGAATCAAGCTCACAGAGGCATTTTCTCAATCCCTTCTTCCCACGTGATTTTAACTTGAGTGAAGCTGACAGCAAGCAAACACATGAACTAGTCAGCACACATCTACAGTAAGAACCTAAATGCCAAGGATTCTTTGAAATATATAAATGAAAAATAAAAAGAAAGAACAGAGCGAAGTGGTGGGTTATGCTTGTAATCTCGGCACCTGAGAGGTAGAGGCAGGAGAAAATGTCTTAAATAAAAGCAGTCTGCTTTGGAATTTACTGGTTCCTAATCAGCCAGGGTTAAGTAGCAAGATCCTATCTCAGAAAACAAAATTAAAGCCAGGTGGGAGTGGTATATGCCTTTAATCCCAGAACTGGAAGGCAGAGGCAGGTAGGCCTCCCTGAGCTGGAGGTCAGCCTGGTGTACAGAGTGTTGTCCAGGACAGTCAGGGCTACACAGAGAGGCCAGTCTCTAAACTCTAAACCAACAAACCAAAATCACAAAAAAAAAGAAAAGAAAAAGAAAGAAAGAAAGAAAGAAAGAAAGAAAGAAAGAAAAAGCAAAACCAAGCTGGGCATAGTGTAGAATTGTAATTCCAGCACTGGGGAGGCAGAGACAGGAAGATGTCTGTGAGTTGAAGAATAGCCTGGTCTACACACTGAGACCCAGTCTCAAAAGAACCAAACAAGTCAGGTGGTGGTGGTGTGCGCCTTTAATCCCAGCACTCAGGAGGCAGAGGCCGTCCTGGTCTACAAATTGAGTTCCAGGACAGACTCCAAAGCTAAGTAGAGAAAACAAAACAAAACAACAAAAACCCAAACAAACAAATCAAACAGACCCCCCCCCTGCCAAATTAGCCAGTCAGGTAGACATTTCCAGCCCCTTTGTAAACAGGAAACCCTGCCCATCTTTGGCCTGTTTCCTTCACAGGGGTGTGCGTGTGGGGTGTGCATGTGTGTGTGTGAATTGGTGTCAGTGGTGGGGGCAGGAGGAGGCAATCTTCTACTTTGGCCCACTACTCTCTCTTTCTGTGACGCTCTTATGGCCGTGTCTTCTTGTCTTCTTAGGACCTGGAAGTCGGAGACCATCATCTGAGCAGACACATTCCCTGTGCTAGGCCAGTGTGGTTTAAATGTGGGCTATCCTCCAGGAGATCATGGATTTGGACATTCAGTCCATCCCCTGCTGTTGGTGCTGTTTGGGAAGGGTGTATGCCCTCTGGGAGGAAGTGAGTCACCGTAGCCTCACAGGTTCCCCTACTGTGACCAGAGTTCTGTTTCCTGGCCAGAGAAGATGTAGATCTCTTCACAGCGAAGGACTGAGCCCTCTGAGCCTAGAGCCAAAATAAAACCTTCCTCCTCTAAAGAAAGAATTAAAGACTAATTATGCCAGGCAGAGGTGGGACACGCCTTTAATCCCAGCACCTGGGAGACAGAGGCGGGCAAATCTCTGAGTTTGAGGCCAGCCTGATCTATAGAGTGAGTTCCAGGACAGCCAGGGCTGTTACATAGAGAAACGTGGTCTTGAACCCCCACAAAAGATTATTTATTTCGGGGCTGGAGAGATGGCTCAGTGGTTAAGAGCATTGCCTGCTCTTCCAGAGGTCCTGAGTTCAATTCCCAGCAACCACATGGTGGCTCACAACCATCTGAAACGAGATCTGGTGCCCTCTTCTGGCCTTCAGGCAGACAAACAAGACAGAATATTGTATACATAATAAATAAATAAATATTTAAAAAAAGATTATTTATTTCATGTTTATGCCTTGCTTGCATAGTATGTATATGTACCACCTGTGTCTTCAGAGGCCAGAAGAGGATGTCAGATCCCCGGAACTGGAGTTAGAGACAGTCAGGAGTTGCCATGTTGGTGCTGGAAACTGAATCCAGGTCCTTTGAGAAAGAGGCCAGAAGAGGATGTCAGATCCCTGGAAGAGTTAGAGACAGTCAGGAGTTGCCATGTTGGTGCTGGAAACTGAATCCAGGTCCTTTGAGAAAACAGCAAGGACTCAAGTACTCTTAACATCTGAAGCATCTCGTCAGTCCCCATTTATTTTTAACTCTGTGCATATGTGTGTGAATGTGCGTGCGTGTGTGCGCACACGAGTGTGTGTGCATGTGTAAGTTAATTGCCCACTCCGGCCAGAAGAAGGCATTGGCTTCTTAGATGTGGTGTAACTGAACCTGGGTCCTCTACAAGAGCTACCAGCCTCCTTAAGCCTCTTTAACCAGTAAAAACCATCTTTTCAGCACCTCTTTCCTCCTTTTCTTTTATTTCTTTTTTCTCTTTTTTTTTTTGAGTTTGATTTTTTTTTTTTTTGAGACAACATTTTTCTGTAGCTTTGGAGCCTATCCTGGAACTAGCTCTTGTAGACCGGGCTGACCTCAAATTTATAGAAATCTGCCTGCCTTTGCCTCCCAAGAGCTGGGATTAAAGGCATGCGCCACCACTGGCTGTCTAAAGATTATTTATTATAGATACGGTGTTCTGCCTGCGGGCCAGAAGAGGGCACCAGATTTCATTACGATGGTTGTGATCCACCATGTGGTTTCTGGGATTTGAACTCAGAACCTCTGGAAGAGCAGCCAGTGCTCTTAACATTGATCCATCTCTCCAGCCATCCCCCTTTTGATTTTTTTTTTTTGAGACAGGGTTTCTCTGTGGTTTTGGAGCCTGTCCTGGAACTAGCTCTTGTAGACCAGGCTGGTCTTGAACTCACAGAGATCTTCCTGCCTCAGCCTCCCGAGTGCTGGGATTAAAGGCGTGCGCCACCACCGCCCGGCTGCCATGCCCCTTTTGAGACAGGGTTTCTCTGTGTAGCCCTGGCTATTCAGGAACTTACTATATAGACCAGGCTGGTCTTAAACTCAGAGATCTGCCTGTCTCTGCCTCCTGGATGCTGGGATTAAAGACATACACTGCCACCTGGCTCCGTTTCCTCCTTAGTATGCTTCTTCTTTCCGTATTCTGTGGGAGTAATGGAAAAATAAAGGACACAGCAGCTTTTGATGTAAGTTTGCATCCTTCATCCTGGCATCCAGAGTCACGTTTATTCTTCTTATGACACTGGCTACAAAAAGAACACACCATATTTGACCTGTGCCCTGAAAAAACATTCCAATTATTCTTGTACAAAGATGGGATATGGGTCACTTTTTCTGTTGTACACACAGGGAAACTGAGGCATGGACAGGTGAAGTAGTTTGCTATGAGTCAAGGTTCCTGCAGCAGGAAGACTACATGTCTACCTGTTCCCTCCCCATCTGGATGTCAAGTCCACACAGTGACTTTTAGCCCTTCCCTTCCCCAGCCTCTCCAGCAGCTTTAGACAGTTCAGAAGTGCCTGTCCATTTGACAGGCCTGGGACAGGGGGCACACCATTTTGGAGATGCAGAGAACATTCTAGCTCTATTCCTCTAGGGGCCATTTTCCCCTTAGGTGTGGGGATTTTTTTTTTTTTTT
>NC_022014.1:40833560-40844563 GCF_000317375.1 Microtus ochrogaster
ACTAGCTCTTGTAGACCAGGCTGGTCTCGAACTCACAGAGATCTGCCTGCCTCTGCCTCCCGAGTGCTGGGATTAAAGGCATGCACCACCACCGCCCGAGGTGTGGGGATTTTATCAGATGACCTCTGCCTTGGACCAGGAGGATGTCATGTTAGTGGCAGTCCCTGGAAATGCTGGTAAGGGGGCGGGTTTGGGGGCCTCTGGCCTGTGATACAGGGTTTCCTAAAGGACCAGACAAGGGCTTCAAGCACTGTTGCATCCCATTGGGCATTCAGGAGCCTTTGGGCAGAGGAGAGAATCACTTACCTCAAGGTGTTGTGCTGGGCACTCAGCAGTGAGGCGACCAAGCTGTCCTGTGCCGGGGACACAGAAAGTCACCCTCTGGCAGCCCAGGAGGTGCTAGGAAGACAGGCACAGAGAGGAGTGAGAGAACCAGGACCATGGAAGGTTCCAGATTCTACCTGGAGTGTCCTGTAGGCTGAGCTCAGTGAGAGAGGCCTGGTGGTTAATAATGGCTGGCAGTAGCTAGAACTACCTGAGAGACAAACCTCTGGGCGTGGCTGGGAGGAGTTTTTACATTCGGCTAATCGAGAGGGAAGACCCACCCTAACTGTGGGTGATGGTCATGGGCTGGTCCTGACCCGCCTTACCTGTGGGTGATGGTCATGGGCTGATCCTGACCCGCCTTACCTGTGGGTGATGGTCATGGGCCGGTCCTGAACCGCCTTAACTGTGGGTGATGGTCATGAGCTGGTCCTGACCCACCTTAACTGTGGGTGATGGTCACGGGCTGGTCCTCAGTGAAAAAGCAAGAAAGTGAGAGAGCACTAGCATTTTTCTCTCTCTGCCTCTCAAGACTGTAGCTGCAATGTAGCCAGCTGCCTCCATGACCAGCTGCCTCTGGTCACAACACTGTCCTTGCTGTGATAGACTGTGGAGGATAGTCAGGGTCATGGGATGTCCCTAAAGCACTGCCAAGGAGGATGTGGCCACCGGGGGTGTGTGAGGCTTACTTATACAAAACAGTTAAGACAAGATGGAGTCACAGTAGCCATTTCAGTCTCTAAGATTGTGAGCCAAAATAACCCCACTCTCTTTTTTGTCAGGGGGAAGACAGGGTTTATCTTTGTAGTCTTGGTTGTCCTGGAACATGCTCTGTAGACCAGGCTGGCCTTGACCTTACAGAGATTCACCTGTGTTATTCTTTTTTAAAAAATGCTGCAAGATCCCTGCGGGCAGTAGGCAGCAGAAATGCTGTAGGTCCCAAATGGTGGCGGGCCATGTGGTGGCAGACAGCGGGCCCTGGGAGCAGCCAGTCCCAGGCAGAGACAGCTGCTGGTCCCAGAGCAGTGGTGGTGGGCCATGTGGCAGCAGGCAGTGGGCCCCAGGCAGAGACGGCTGCTGGTCCCCGAGCAATGGCTGGTTCCATGCAGGGAGACACATGGCAGGCAGGCAGAAGACAGAAACATGGATAGACACGACATGCAGGGTGAGGTTGAATGTTTATTCAGGGGGTTATGGAGGAGGAAAGGTGAAGGGGGGGACAGAGAGAGAGGGAGAGAGAGAGAGAGAGAAAGAGAGAGAGAGAGAGAGAGAGAGAGAGAGAGGGAGAGAGAGAGAGAGAGAGAGAGAGAGAGAGAGGAGAGGAGAAAGAGACAGAGAAGGGGGAAGCAGAGAAGTGGGGAGAGAGGCAGAAGCGAAGCTGCCTCTCCAAGAGGAAGATGGAAAAGAGAGCTCAGGCTGGAAGCTGAAGATCAGCCTGCCTCAGCGGATGGGGCGGGGAATGAGTGTGGCTTGTCTCTTAAAGGGACCAAAACCATAACATTCCCAGGTCTTCCTTATAATAAAAAGCATGCACGTCAAGGAAGCAGAAAAGGAAGGGCCCAAGATGGCAGCGGGCAAGTCAGAGGTAATGGGAGTGGGCGTGGCTTGTCCCTTAAAGTGACAGGAAAGCACAACAACCTGCCTCTGCCTCCCGAGTGCTGGGATTAAAGGCATGTGCCACCACTGCCCAGCAGCTGATTTTCTTAGCCACCAACTCAAACATTAGTCTCATCTCACTGTCTCTGCAGAAATGTTTAACCAAGTTCCTGGTCACTAAGAATCCTGTGCCAGGTTGGCACAGATTCCTCCTACAGGATGCAGTTGGGTCTCATGGGACAGAGCAAAGCATTGCTGTGTCGGCTGGGCCTTCTTTACCACGGAGGAAGGGTGCAGTGCACTCTGGGAAGCTTCCCGGCCTCCAATGAACACTGCTAGTCAGTCAGTCTTTCCTGGAACCTATGGCACTCTTGGTCTAGGTGGAGTCCTGTCAGCTCCGGAAGCTCAGGTGCCTACCTCAGACAGGCCACAGGAGCTGGGGTCCCTCCCAACCACCTCCTGACATTTATGAGGTGCTGCTGAAGGGGGCAGCCCCAAACCCTGAAGGAATGTTAATTGGCTAAAGCTGCTGCTTGTGCCTCAGCTTTACCAGAGCTACCAACATCGTGTTTCACTTGTTGGCCCCACAGGAGCCCAGGCTGGCAGCGTGAGCCAGAGGTGGAGAGGGGGATTTCACAGATGGGCAGGTAGGGCCTTCCTCTTAGGGCCAGACTGAGGAGGGTCTGGACAGGGGGTAAAGCCCTCAGAGGTCAAAAGCAAGGACTGGTGTCTGGTCCAAGGTCATCTCTACCCGTTTTGGCTTTGTAAGCATAGGCAGGTGCACCCCATGTTTATTGAAGGTCATTCACCTTTCTGAGCTGTTCTGAGAGAGCTGTTCTGAGGAGGTACAAGGATTTGGAATGAAATAATCTCAGAAAAGGTGGGGATTGGGTCAAGTTTGAAGACATCTGGGGGTGAGCTGTGCCTGGCCAGGCCATTTCAGAGAGTCTGTCTTAACACTTACATAAAGAAGCCAGACCAGCCGGGTGGCGCACGCCTTTCATCCTAGCACTTGGGAGGCAGAGGCAGGCGGATCTCTGTGAGTTCAAGGCCAGCCTGGTCTACAAAGGGAGTTCCAGGACAGGCTCCAAAACCACAGAGAAACCCTGTCTTGAAAAACCAAAAAAAAAAAAAAAAAAAAAAAAAAGCCAGACCAGAGGTCAGGAGCCCAGGCATCAGAATCTAGCCTGGAGCAAGTGGGGCTCTTGGGGTAAGTTCTCCTGAGTCTGAGGAAGTTAGCTCCTTTGGAACCTGAGGGAGGATTGAGAGCCAATGGGGAGGCTAGAAGTGCTTGTGGTCACCTTACTAGCTCAGGGCAGCAGCACTCGCTCTGAGCAGCACGTGACTTCTTGGAATACCTCAGCCCTCACTCACTCGGGGTGCTGAACAACACACCACTAAGAGGCAGAGGCAGGTGGACCTCCGTGTGAGATTCTATCTCAAAAAAAAAAAAAAAAAAAAAAAAAAAAGGAAACAGTGGCTTGGTGAGGCACACCTGGGATGCCCTTAGGAGGTAGAGGCAGGAAGGAGGAGCTGAAGTGCCAAGACATTCCTGTGTTCCAGACTAACAGGATACATGAGAGTCTCAAGACAGAAAACCCTAGATTCAAACTCTCCAGATGAGGAAATATGTGTCCTTCCCCCACCCCCCAAAGAGGGTTTCCGTGTGGAGCCCTGGCTGTCCTGGAACTCACTCTTAGACCACGCTGGCTTCGAACTCAGAGATCTTCCTGCCTCTGCCTCCTGAGTGCTGGGATTAAAGGCCCACTAATTACAATCCCAGAGAACCTAGACAACAATGAGGATACTAAGAGAGACATACATAGATCTAATCTACATGAAAAGTAGAAAAAGACAAGATCTCCTAAGTAAATTGGAAGCATGGGAACCTTGGGAGAAGGTTGAAGGGGAGGGGAGCAGAGAAAAATGTAGAGCTCAATAAAAATCAATTAAAAAAAGAATTCAGTTCTTAGCTACTGGTGCACACTTGTAATCTCAGAGAAGAATCTGTGGTAGAAGAACCCTTAAAAAGCCACCACAGATTGGCTCAGGAAAAAAACAAAACAGAACAAAGACGCTTTTCGACCATCAGAGGTCTTAGTTGTGTGGGCATTGTCCTTGCTTATCTGTTGGAGCATCAGGTGAGTGCTTAGTGCCCCTGGAGGCCACAGAGGGGGTCAGATCCCATGGAACTGGAGTACAGACGTGAGCTGCCATGTGGGTGCTGGGAACCAAACCTAAGTCCTCTGGAAGCGCAACCATCTCTTCACTCCAACCATGGAACCATCTTGCTGGCCCTGTTTGTTTATTTCAGGCAGAGTTTTGCTCCACTCCACGTCACAAAATGGACTTGAACTCATGATATAGCCAAGGATGGCCTTGAATTTAAGGGTTCTTCTACCACAGATTCTTCTCTGAGATTACAAGTGTGTACCAGTAGCTAAGAACTGAATTCTTTTTTTAATTGATTTTTATTGAGCTCTACATTTTTCTCTGCTCCCCTCCCCTTCAACCTTCTCCCAAGGTTCCCATGCTTCCAATTTACTTAGGAGATCTTGCCTTTTTCTACTTTTCATGTAGATTAGATCTATGTATGTCTCTCTTAGTATCCTCATTGTTGTCTAGGTTCTCTGGGATTGTAATTAGTGGGCTGGCTTTCTTTGCTTTATGTTTAAAAATCACTTATGAGTGAGTACATGTGATAATTGTCCTTCTATGTCTGGGTTACCTAACTCAAAATGATGTTTTCTAGCTCCATCCATTTGCCTGCAAAATTTAAGATGTCATTATTTTTTTCTGCTGTGTAGTACTCCATTGTGTAAATGTATCACATTTTCCTTATCCATTCTTCGGTTGAAGGGCATTTAGGTTCTTTTCAGGTTCTGGCTATGACAGACAATGCTGCTATGAACATAGTTGAGCATATGTTCTTGTGGCATGATTGAGCATCCTTTGGATATATACCCAAAAGTGGTATTGCTGGGTCTTGAGGAAGGTTGTTTCCTAATTTTCTGAGAATTCACCACACTGACATCCAAAGGGGCTGTACCAACTTACATTCCCACCAGCAATGCAGAAGTGTTCTTTTTACCCCACAACTTCTCCAGCATAAGTTGTCATCAGTGTTTTTGATCTTGGGCCATTCTTAGAATTGTAAGATAGAATCTCAGAGTTGTTTTGATTTGCATTTCTCTGATGACTAAGGATGTTGAACATTTCCTTAAGTGTCTTTCAGCCATTTTAGATTCCTCTGTTGAGAGTTCTCTGTTTAGATCTGTATTCCATTTTTTTATTGGATTATTTGTTCTTTTGATGACCAATATCTTGAATTCTTTGTATATTTTGGAGATCAGCCTTCTGTCTGATGTGGGGTTAGTGAAGATCTTTTCCCATTCTGTAGGCTATCGTTTTGAATTCTTGACCATGTCCTTTGCTTTACAGAAGCTTTTCTGTTTCAGGAGGTCCCATTTATTAATTGTTTCTCTCAGTGTCTGTGCTGCTAGGGTTATATTTAGGAAGTGGTCTTCTGTGCCAATGCGTTCAAGTTTACTTCCCACTTTCTCTTCTATAAGGTTCAGTGTGGCTGGCTTAATGTTGAGGCCTTTGATCCATTTGGACTTGAGTTTTGTGTATGATGATAGATATGGGTTTATTTTCATTCTTCTACATGTTTGTTAGTAATTTTCCCAACGTGAGCTCTCTGTCGATGCAAAAATCCCAATCAAGCCGAGTCACAACAAGCCAAATTGAAAATATGCAGGTTTAATGGGATTCCTGCACTCTCGGGTGGCCCCGAGGGGGAACTGGGAAACATGAATGACCACCGACCATGGGGAGGGAGAGGAAAGAGACCAGAGGAGACTTCGGGGTGGGGGGAGCAGTTTAAATAGACTGGGGAAGTGGCCAAGATTTTGGCAGGCTGTCTTGACACCTCCTCCAGGGAGGGGTCAAGGTTTGGCGGGCACAGAAATGGGGCCTCCAAAGATGGAGGCCAGAGACCCGGACTTGTAATGTTGATATCCAGTTATGCCACCACCATTTGTTAAATATGCTTTCTTTTTTCCATTTGATGTTTTTTGCTTCTTTGTCAAAAATCAGGTGTTCGAAGGTGTGTGGATTAATATCTGGGTCTTTGATTTGGTTCCATTGGTCCTCCTGTCTGTTCTTATGCCAATACCAGGCTGTTTTCAGTACTGTAGTTTTGTAGTAGAGTTTGAAGTCATGGATTGTGATGCCTCCAGAAGGTCTTTTATTATACAGGATTGTGTAACGGCGTAAATAAATGGAAGGCAGATATTAAAGAATATATACAGCTTTAATGTTTAAATAAACTTACAGAACCGAGGTTCCCGCATAGCCGTTTCACAGGAGGCAGGAAAAAGGGACTAGCCGCCTCCTGCGTGCCGATTTATCCTTATGCATTTGCCTGAGGCAAACCCGCCCCCTAAAGGGGCTGGCTTAACCCTACAGGATTGTTTTGGCTATCCTGGGTTTTTTCGCTTTTCCATATGAAATTGAGTACCATTCTTTTGAGGTCTGTGAAGAATTTTGCTGGGCATTGCATTGAATCTGTAGATTGCTTTTGGTAGGACTGCCATTTTTACTATGTTAATTCTACCTAGCCAAGAGCATGGGAGAGCTTTCCACTTTCTGGTGTAAGAACTGAATTCTTAAGAGTTTTCCCACTGACTGGAAGAGTGGCTGTGAGCCAGTTACCTTCCCTCTCTGGGCATCTTCTGTGACTTACAGTGACCAGGATAGAGCAGGGGTCCCCAACAGTCTCTCCAGCTCTGTTATATTCAGCATAAACATCCTCAAAACACTCATGGGTGGAGTCTTATAGTGAGAATTCCTCCGGTCCCTTCCCCAAGCACTTTCAGGTCCCAGGCTTGCATTGTCCCTTCTAGTTTGCCATTTTCCCACCATCCACATTTCGCAGAGTTCCCTTGTGTTCAGCTTCCTGCTAGGAGTCAAACAGTAGGGGTGGGCGGTGTGGGATGCTAGACTGACATCCGTTTGAATCAGCTGGCCGGTTGAGTAGGGCTGTGGGGTGAACAGAGACTGGGGATCCCACTCTACCCTCTAGAAAGGAAGGTGGATGTGTGGACTAGTTAGAAGGAGCTCACAGCCTGAACGTCCATAAACTCTTTGCTCCAGAGGGCTGGGTTAGGGCGCTTGCTTAGCATGTGTGAAACTCCGGGTTTCACCCTCAGGACCTCATAAGTAGGTGTGTGGTGGACCATACCTGGGATTCTAGCACTTGGGAGGTAGAGGTGGCAGGATCCGAAGTTCAAGGTCATCCTCAGTTACACAATAACTTCAAGGCTAGCCTGGGATACACAAGACCCTGTCGAATAAATAAAATGAGACTGAGAATGTGATTTGGTGGTAGAAGGCTTGTCTACCACAAGTGAGGCTCAGGGCTCAATCCACACCAAAATAAACAACAGCACCACCACCACCAATAATAATAAAATAAAAGTTCAATATCACCCTTGAACAGAGTGAACCCAAGGTCAGGCTGTGATCCATTAGACCTGAAACCAAACAAGCAAACTAGCAAGCAATCTTCCAGTCTTAAACTCCTAGTGCTGGCTTCTCCATCCAGATGCCACTGGGTATCTAAGGCTCCTCCCTTGATAGGGATCACAGAGCACAGCCAAGGACAGAAGCAGATGAGTTCACGGTCAGCAGAGGGCACACCTGTGCATCCTGGGAAGCCATGGTGACCTCAGCGGCAGGGGTGAGAGGGTTCTGTGGTGCTCTGTGTGGCAGGAGGGTAGCCTGAGCGTGCAGGTAGACCGTCTGTGCCAGCTAGCACAGATGAGAGCTGAAAACTGCCGTGTTTATTAATTCAGTAACCGAGGGACCACCAGATGGCTCAGTAGGTCGAGCTCGATCCCTGGGATCTATTGCCTGCTCTTCCAAAGGTCCTGAGTTCAACTCCCAGCAACCACATGGTGGCTCACAACCATCTGTAATGAGATCTGGTGCCCTCTTCTGGCCTGCAGACGTACACACAGACAAAATATTGTATACATAATAAATAAATATTAAAAAAAAGAAGAGAACCAATTCCCTCAGGTTGTCCTCTGACCTTCAAGTATGCGGTGTGTGTGTGTGTGTGTGTCCACATGCATTTTACTCCCACAAGAAATAAATACATAAAGACCCAAACAAAACGGTAGCCAGTAGGCTCCTGGGGACTCAGCATGGTAAACACAGTCGGGGACCTTGTCCTCTCTCTGGCGGCTGACCAGGAGGTTGGAGAAATAGTAAACAAAGAGAGAAAGAAACGTCAGTCTGGGAGCGGAGGTGCAGGAGTGCATTCCTGCGTGTGTCCGCGTGCGGGTGTGACAAGCCTGTTTCCACCGTCTGAGCTCCCTCCACATCTGGCGTGGGAAGGACAGGTTCAGCCATGAGCCCATCTTAATCCCGTTTAGTCTTGATCCCACTGCCGACTACACACACTCGGGAACAGGGTATGGCCCGCTCTCTGCAGGACATTTTTCCACGGTGGCAGCAGAGAACAGGTCGCCTTTGATATCACGTGTCCCCTGCCCAGGGAAAAGCACTGAAAGCCCCATGGAATGCAGACTCTGGGAACGAGATCGTGATGATTCCCCCTCCCGCTCCCCGCTATGTGGAAGAATCTTGCGTTGAAGGGCCGTCCCAAGGTCGGCGAGTGTCATTCCGCGCTAGACCGGAAGATGGCGCTAAAGGCCAGGGTTAGACAGGTCTGGGCTTGGGAAGGGGGGGTCTGAGGACAGAAGCGGAGAAAAGGGCAGGTGTGCAGAGGCCCTTTGCATCTACTGGCATAACCCTCCTAGTATCGTCTTCACCACACTATACAGGTAGGGAAACTGAGGCTCAGAGAGGAGTGTCTTTCTGTCTTGAGACAGGCCACCATTTCCTGCTCTGAGTCGTTTTCCTATGTTCCCCAACTTGCGTGTGGCAGGGCCGTCGTCTCAGCCCAGTTAGAAGGGTAAAGAAGTGAGAACTGACTGACCTGGGCTTCAGGCTGGCCACTGATGGGGTCTCTGCTGTGAGTCCAGGGCCAGACCTCCCCGTGTGGCATGAGGTGGTAAGGTCTTGTGGGAGGCCTTTTTTCTCCAGTCCTCTGCTGATCCCCAGCACACCTGTGGCCTTGGACATGGGGGCATGTGCAAGGGTGACCTGTTGCTGGAAGCTCAGCAGCTGCAGGCCTGTGCCTTCCTGTGATCTCCAGTCTCTTCCCTGTTCCCACAGCTGTGCTTCCCCCGCCCCTCCAGCTCCTTATGTCCTCAGCTTCTACCAGAGGGGAGACCTCAGTAGTCAGTCACCTGTAACAAGTTCTCCATGGGCTTTCACAGGAAACCAGGGATGGAGCTTAACCTCCAAGCCAACCCTGGGGCTCACATTGGCTCCAAACAGCCCCCTTCTATCCCAGTGGGTGCGGGCTCAATACTTTGTACTCTGAGCCCAGCCTGGAGCCCTGGGTTGCTGGGCAGATGTAGTGCCTTCATCCTTGAATTCCACAGACCACAGTGGAGTCCCACCCTGAGCTCCACCCTTGCCCTGTGAGCAAGGGGAATAGGGTGACTGACAGAGGGGAGTAGAGGTGGTTTTAGGAGGCTTTCCATGGGGTGTGAGGCTAAAGAAGATCTGGCAGAGGGCATCTTAGAAGGCCTGAGAAGAAGGGTTTAGAGTCAGGGCGAGTCAGGGCCCAAGTCCCAGAACAAGAGTAGAGAGGAAGGAGAAAGGGAGGAAGGAGGGGGAGGGGCATCCCAGAGCCAGGGCCTGTCAGAAAGGCCCGGGGCAGGCAGGGTCTGGATTCTATTCCAGAAGAGGGGAAGGCCTTGCAGGGCTCTAAGTGGAGACTGAGAGACTCCCTTTTGGCTCCAGTCTGTAGCTGAGCCCCCATCCTGACCACTCCCCTCCTACAGCTAAGACCCTGGAGCTTGACTGGTAGCCAGGGCTGCTGACCCTGGCCCCAGGTCTACAAGGTTAATCCTAGGCCTGGAGCCCAGGTGATTAGCAGGGGGCCTCTCCTTGCTGATAAACTCCCCACTAGCAGAGTGTTGGGGGAGGAGGTGTCTAGGGGAGAGTGCCAAAGTGAAAGAATCCTAGCCTGAGGGCACCTTTGGGGGACCCTGTAGGGTGGCAGTGCCAAGTCTACCCCTGCGGTGTGGATTTTTATGGAGCCCTATTTAAAAAAGAGTGAAAGGGCTGGAGAGATGGCTCAGTGGTTAAGAGCATTGCCTGCTCTTCCAAAGGTCCTGAGTTCAATTCCCGGCAACCACATGGTGGCTCACAACCATCTGTAATGAGGTCTGGTGCTCTCTTCTGGCCTGCAGACACACACACACAGACAGAATATTGTATACACAATAAATAAATAAATAAATATTTAAAAAAAAAATAAAAAAGAGTGAAAGGAGGAGCAGGGTTATAGAGGGGCTGTGGACAGGACCAGGGGCTAAGGCTAGATCACTGAGGTCTGCAGAGCTTTGGCCCTGATCTTCCACCTGAGAGGAACCTTAATGGCAGACGAGACAGTCAGCTCTCAGGAAGCGGAGGTTTCAGGGCTGCACCGAGCAGAGCCGTTCCTGCCTCAGGTTTCTCAGGCTTCTGACCCGGTCAGCTTTTCTACACACCTGGTTCAGGCTCCTCGGGGCCTCAGGTCAGACTCAGGAGAAGCAGTGGGTGTCATTGGATGTTGACAGCGGGGGTGGGGGGGGTGGGGGCTTAGCCAGCAAAGGAAAGAGCTCCCCTTGGGGTAGACTCACTCCAGGATCAGGGTCCTGGAGTCAAGATGCTATCTGTCTATCACATACTGCAAATGGGCACAATGTAGGGCCTCAGGATCCGACTGAGTCTAGAGTGTCCCCAGAAATTGTTAGAATGCAGCTGTGGGCCCCCAGTTCAGAAGCATAGAACCTTCGCTGACCCCCAGTTCAGATGCATAGAACCTTTGTTGGCCCCCCGTTCAGATGCATAGAACCTTCTCTGGCCCCCAGTTCAGATGCATAGAACCTTCGCTGGCCCCCAGTTCAGATGCATAGAACCTTCGCTGACCCCCAGTTCAGACGCATAGAACCTTC
>NC_022014.1:40844753-40848050 GCF_000317375.1 Microtus ochrogaster
GCATAGAACCTTCGCTGGCCCCCAGTTCAGATGCATAGAACCTTCGCTGACCCCCAGTTCAGACGCATAGAACCTTCTCTGGCCCCTAGTTCAGAAGCATGGAACCTCTGCTGGCCCCCAGTTTGGATGCATAGAGCCTTCTCTGGCCCCCAGTTCAGAAGCATGGAACCTTTGCTGGCCCCCAGTTCAGAAGCATAGAACATCTGCTGGCCCCCAGTTCTGACACATAGAACCTTCATCGGCTCTAGACCCTAGGCATCTGGGCAGTCGAAGTACTCACCAGTACCTCAGAGCATAGTCATGGCTGGAATCTGGGGGGCTGAGGGTTCCCTTCTTCCTAGCACAAGAGACTGTGTGTTTGAGGGCCTGGGGCACCATGTGGGAGGAATTCAGTACCCGCATTTACAGCAAGCGGCTCTGGGAAGCATGGGACAAGGCCCAGGGCTTGGGAACTGCTGCGGGTCCTGCCTGAGTCTGGCCTCTAGTAGTAGAGTGGGACTTTCAGGTCTCCCTGTCTCACTTTTAGCAAGAACTGCCGGGACTGACCAGTAAGGGCCTGGTTTACTTTAGGAACTTATCCAAGCGGGACGGTGGTGGCACACGCCTTTAATCCCAGCACTCAGGAGGCAGAGGCAGGTGGATCTCTGGGAGTTCGAGGCCAGCCTGGTCTACAAGAGCTAGTTCCTGGACAGGCTCCAAAGCCACAGAGAAACCCTGTCTCGAAAAACAAACAAACAAACAAACAAAAATAAATTAAAAACAAAACAAGACAAAACAAAAAAGGAACTTATCCATCACCCAGCCAGACTTTGGATACCAGGCCCTGCCCTACCAGAGACCCCCTGGGCTGGTTTGTCAGCCTTCATTTCACCAAGTGGCCTTCTCAGAGCTCCTGCTTTAAGCCCCTTGAGCGAGTGGTTCTGTACAGTAGGGCAGAGAGGGGTGGTCTGGCCTTAAAGCCTTCTGATATCCCTTCTTCCCTGTGCCCCTGCACAGGCTGCTGGCCTAGGAGGTTACGTCAGCACAGAGAACCTCCAAGCCTGACTACCTCAAGTCTCTCTGGGTATGTGCCCAGCCTGCAGCAGATGAGTTTAGCAGGCCATACTAAGATGTATTTAACAAGCTGGGCATTGGTGGCACACGCCTTTAATCCCAGAACTCTGGGGGCACAGGCAGGCCGATCTCTACCTGTTTGAGACCAACCTTGTCTACAGAGCTAGTTCTGGGATGGCCAAGGCTACATAGTCAAACTCAAAACCCAACCAACCAACCAACCAACCAAACAAACAAACAATAAAAAGGTGCATTTAACACAAATTCCCAAGCAGGAGAGACATTGAGACCATCTGGTGGCCTATGAATGACTTTTTTTGTTTTTCTTGGAAAAATGTGGTTCTTGCTTCCGTAGACTTTGAAGTTCCAGGGGCCTGGGAGCAAAATGGTACAGCTGGTAGAGTGTTTGCCGTGCACGCACAAAGCCATGAGTTTGCTCCCATGCACACTTGTAGCCCCAACATTCTACAGAAAGATCAGGAATTCAAGGTCAGTGTGAGAGACCTAGTGAGTTCAAGGTCAGCCTGGGCTGCATAAATCCCTGCTTTACCCTGGGAATTGGTTGGGTAATGACGCTTCGGGCCTAAGAGATGGCTTGGTGGGGAAAGGAACTCACTGTTAAGTCTGATAACCTAAGTTCAATCCTTGTAGACTCCCCACCCAAATGTAATAATAATAATAAAATGATGCTCAAATCCCAGTCAACTTTGATGGGCCTGTGCTGAGGCAGTGCTCCTTAGTCTCAGAGGCAAGTGGTTTGGAAGAACCAATGACCGGGAAAGAGCTGGGTGACAGAAGGGGTAGCTGTCTGGGGACAGTGCTTTCACTGGGTCTATGCTGGTAGCAGAGGCCACATGCCACCTGGCAGTTCATGCCGGGATATACACAGGACACTCGCACACGTCCTCACTGGGCCCTGAGAGGGCGACACAACAATCACTCTAGTTGGGGAAACTGAGGCTCAGGGCATGAAGGCTCTTTCCCTATTGCTCACTGAGAGAAAAGGTAGAGTCAGGATTTGGGGGGGAATCTGGGTACAGTCTGGAATATGGACCTTTTTATGCTCTCTCTTCCTCAGGAGACGGTCACCTCCCTGAGGGGCAAAGAGGGAGGTTTAGCCTCCGTCTGGACGCCTGTCCAGGGCCGTTTCTCTCCTACCATCCTTTCTCTGCTGCTGGCAAAGGTGTGAAGCCGCAGGCACATCCCAGGAAGGGAGGGAAAGCTCAGGGGCCCCTTGGTGGCTGCAGGCGGCCGGCCCCGGTGCCAGGGCAGACTCGGTGTCACCACTGTGATTGGTAGACTAAACAGCTGAGCGGAGCCGGCCTCCTCCTCGCTGCTGCCTTTCGCCAGGGCGGCCGGCAGGCTGGGGGCCTTTCAAAGCCCGGGTCCCTGCCTGCTATCTCCCCATCAGGCCGAAGCATTTAGCCACTTTCTTCAAACACCCGGCCAGGGCGTGATGGTTAACGTCAAATCTGGCAGCGCGTCATAACCTATAGGGCTGGGACATTTATCACAGCCTGGGCCTCAGGGGACTTCAAAGGAGCCAGGGGTGGGGGTGGGAAGAGGCTCTGGTGGGACCCGCCCTCTGCAGGGAGCGGCAGATGGCTTCAGAGTTGCAGGGATCTGATGGTCAGCCCCAAACCCTACAGGGATGATACTAAGAATCCATTATAACAATGGCCATTATGTACTGTGAGCCCCGCTTCAGGGTGCCGTGTGCATGTTATTTCATGTAATGCCCACTGATAGGCACCCATTTACTGTTATGGCGTTAAAAAAAATCTTAAGAATAAATTTTTATTTTTAATTATGCATCTGAGTGAGGATGTGTGACCATGAGCACAGGTGTCCTCAGAGGGCAGAGGCGTCAGATGTCCCTAGAGCTGAAGTCACAGGTGGTTGTGGGCTGCCTGATGTGGGTACCGGGACCTGAACTCAGGCCCCGTCATGCAATAGCAGGTAAGCTCTTACCTGGGAGCCATCTCTCCAACCCCCATTGCTCTGTTTTTATAGTGCACTCAGGTACTGCAAAATGGGGCCAGGAGAGGTTAAGTTGCAGTTAAAGTTACACAGCTATTGATGGAAACATTATGGACATAACTCTGTCATTCACAGCGTGATCTCTGTGCACTAAGAATTTTGCATATCATCCTCCCCTCCCCACAGGACATAAACACTATTTATTTATTTAGGGTTTTTTTTTGTTTGTTTGTTTGTTGGCTTGCTTTTTTTTTTTTTTTTTTT
>NC_022014.1:40848150-40850548 GCF_000317375.1 Microtus ochrogaster
AGCTCTTGTAGACCAGGCTGGTCTCGAACTCACAGAGATCCGCCTGCCTCTGCCTCCCGAGTGCTGGGATTAAAGGTGTGCACCACCACCGCCCGGCTGTTGGCTTGCGTTTTTGGTTTTGACACAGGATTTCATGTATCCCAGCTTAGCTGCAAACTTTCTGTGTAACTGAGGTTTGAACCTCGGACCCTCCTTCCTCCACCTTGAGAGAGCTGGGTTCACAGGTATGGGCTACTGTATTCAGTTTTCTTGCTCATTTTATTTTATTTTATTGGTTTTTGTTTTTTGTCTTTTTTTTTTTTTCCAAGACAGGGTTTCTCTGTGTAACAGTCCTAGCTATCCTGGAACTAGCTCTTGTAGCCCAGGCTGGCCTCGAACTCACAGAGATTCTCCTGCCTCTGCCTCCCGAGTGCTAGGATTAAAGGTGTACACCACCAACACCCAGTTTTATTTTATTCTTAAAATTTTTATTATATTGTGGGGGTGGGCACATGTCTGTCATGATGTGTGTAGGTAAACAAACGAACTTGTCGGGGCTGGAGAGGTGGCTCAGTATTGTCATTATAATAAACATGCTTTCAGCTTCTTCAAAGAGGATCAAGGGAGTCACAGGACCAGACTGGACACTTTGTTCCCAGTTGCTTGCCTGCAACAGCCAACAAACATTTACTGAAGGCCTACTGTGTGCCAAGCCCTGTCCAAGGTGCTGTGACAGAAAAGGGCAAGAACAGAGGCAGGCAGCATTTGCCACCATGAAGCTAGTCTCTGATGGGGGACAGTGGACAAGCAAGCCGGTATGTACCAGGCCAGGGAGCAGTAAATGCTGTATGAAAAGACAAGCAGATGCAGGGACAAAGAGAAAACTGTGTCAACTTGGATGGGTATGGAGAGTTTCTGAGGAAGTGGCAGGTAACCAGAGAGGCCAGGGTGTATTTCAGAGAATAATCCAGACACGGGAAACTTCAAGGGCAAAAGGTCTGTGCTGGGAGCTCACCAGGCAGCTGCTGTCCACACTAAAGCCGGGTACCATTAAGCCCGGCCCCCCGAACATACTCAGAGCCATGAGGTCATCCCCCCACCCATCCACCCATCCACTCATCCATTCATTCCACCCACTCTCCCACCCATCCATCCATCATCTATCCACCCATCAACACGCCAACTCATTATACATGTTCCGGGGTCCTGTTAAAATCCCGTCAGGAGTGACCAGATCTATTCTCAGTGTGAAAGATGGCTGGGTGTGGGCAATGGGGTTCAGAATGGCAGGCAATAGTGTGTCACCACCATTCACCAAGTCTCTTTTCTGGGAAAGATGCCCCCAGACACCATAGATTATTAAAGGAACATCCTAATGCCCGTGAGTGGGCTATCTGCTTAAAAGTTGTTGATCAGGGAAACCTGTGAAGCTCCAACACAATGCAGGCTATTACCATGCTCTTGGTTGCCCACTACAACTAGATGGCAAGAATTACCATCTTCTGGGTGGCGGTGAAGCATGCACTCAGGAATCAGAGGCAGGTGGATCTTGGAGTTTGAAACCAGAGTGAGTTCTGGGATAGCCAGGGCTACGCAGAGAAAGCTTTGTCTCAGGGAAAAGAAAGAAAGAAAGAAAGAAAGAAAGAAAGAAAGAAAGAAAGAAAGAAAAAGATATAAATCACCACCCTATCACTGGAGCCTCCATGTGTTCTAGGACATTGAAGAGTCAAGCTGAAAGCGACTTGGAAACCTCTCTGCTGCCCTGCTTTCACGGTGCTAGACGATGCTGTCCAGGCTGCTAGGAGAATTGTCACTGGTAGTCAGCTGTGGAACCTGTGTGTTACAGTACCAACCTGCCAGGTAAGATGTGCAATTGGTGTGATATTTGCATGACTGTTTGTGTTGTAACTAGGTGCTTTCTCAATGGATTTGCAGTCTGTCACAGGATGGAATTCGTGCTTAGTGCTGCAGACTTGGTCAAAAGTTTATGGCTGGGAAGGTCATAGGTCCTATTAGGGAAACTACTGTTGTTTTACTGAGTGGATGTGATGTGCCTGTCAAATCACCTTCTGAACATTATGTTTATGTCCCTAAACAGTGCTCCTGTCAGCCTCCTAGTGGTGGTTTCGCTCACATGACTCTAAGTATTGTTTGAGTCCTCAGTCCCAAATAGGACATCTGCATCACCCCTCCAAGGTTCAATACACATGAAGGAAGACGAGGCAGAAGGAATGTAAGGACCAGAGGAAGGGGGCTTGTGTTGGGCGTGACATGGTTGTTGCTCTTATGAACTCACACCAAGCTGTGGTTGCACAAGATTGAGCCCATCAATACCCCGTCTTGGAAGAGTGGGGAGAAAGGTTCCAGCCTGCCCTGAGGATTTGTAGGCAGTTAATGGTTGCTGGGTGGGTGGGGGTGG
>NC_022014.1:40851123-40854097 GCF_000317375.1 Microtus ochrogaster
TGTGAGCCACCATGTGGTTGCTGGGAATTGAACTCAGGACCTCTGGAAGAGCAGTCGGTGCTCTTAACCTCTGAGCCATCTCTCCAGCCCCCAAGAGTGCTAGGGTTAAAAGTGTGTGCCATCAAGGCCGGCTTTTAAAAATAATTTTAAAAGAAAGAAGAAATAATTCACTTCCCTTTCTAGCTTCAGTGCCCATTCTTCACCCACCCCCTTTCTTTCTTTCTTTCTTTCTCCCTTCCTTCCTTCCTTCCTTCCTTCCTTCCTTCCTTCCTTCCTTCCTTCCTTCCCTCCCTCCTCCTCTTCTCCTCTTCTCCTCTTCTCCTCTTCCTCCTTCTTTCTATGTGTGTGTGTGTATGAGAGACTGTGCAGGCGCATCTGCTTGGGTCTGTACCTGTGAAGGTAAGAGGAGGACAGGAGATCATGAGATGCTCCGTCACTCTCCACCTTCTTCCCTCGAGGCAGTGTCTCTCACTGAACATGCAACTAGAGTCGTGTCTATCAGGCCCTCGGGATCGAGCTTCTTGTCTGTACTTCCCACAGCACCAGGTTTGCAGGTGCACATGGATATGCCTGGCTTTTTGTGGCTGTTGGGGATTTGAACTCAGGTCCTCATGCTTTGCATAGCAAGCACTCTTACTTACCAAGCCTTCTCTCCAAGCCCTAAGCTCCATCTTGGTTGGAGTTTCTTTTTTTCTTTTTTTTAGATTTATTTATTATGTATACAACATTCTGCCTCCATGTATGCCTGCTGGCCAGAAGAGGGCGCCAGATCTCATTACAGATGGCTGTGAGCCACCATGTGGTTGCTGGGAATCGAACTCAGGACCTCTGGAAGAGCAGCCAGTGCTCTTAACCTCTGAGCCATCTCTCCAGCCCCTTGGTTGGAGTTTCTTGTGTAAAGTTGCACCTGCGTCTCCACCATCAGCTCCCAAGCTCCTCAAGATCAGCATGAAACACCAGGCCACCATCGGCGGAGTGCTTAGCTGCAGGCTTGGTGTTGGGCTCAGCACACACATTGTCTGTTATGCTATGGTATTTATTGTTCAAAATACCCGGAGCGGGACCAGTGTTGTCCCACCAAAATGTGTGCCCCTTCACCACCAGGATTCAGGTTTTGTAATCTTGGTCTTTATCAGTTCAGATACTCTCATTTCACAGAAGAGAACACTGAGGCCCAGGTGCTGAAGTGACTTCTGTGTTAGCTGTTAGTGGGCTCCAGAACTGGGACTTGAATCCTGGCACTTGAATGACAAAGATTACCCTTAAGCCCTACCTGAACTGTGTTCCTGTGTTTGTGGATCCACAGGAGGCCTGGGGGAGAGAAGGAAGGATGTGTACATGATCAAGGCCATGATTTCACAGCCCTGGTGTAGAGTGTCAAGATTTGAACTTCCACTGCTAGGGTTTTCTAAATTTTATAACCTTGGCCTTCAGAGATTTGGTTTCTGCTTTGCATTCCAGTAGTCTGGTCTGTAAAATGGGCGTGGCCACCTTACCCATGTCATAAGTGCACTGTGTAGTTTAAGGATTGTTTGTGTGGGCTGGGCTGATGCCTGGCCCACAGTCAGCACCCACAGAGGTCAACTGTTTATTCAGTTAAATGAGGATGGCAGCCTTTTGCTGGGGTGTGTGACTGAGTGGTGAGTCTGTGCTTGGTGTGCATAACATCCTCAGCAACACATGCATACATACATACATACAACTCACACATACATACACCACACTGACACATGCACTTATACCACACACAAACACCACACACATCACATAAGCACACACACACACACCATACACACACCACACAACACCACACACATACCACACACATACCACATACCACACACATACTACACATACAGACACACCACACACACATACACATACCACACACACGTACCACACACGCATACCATACACACACACATATACACACAACATACACACACAACACCACACCTACTACACACACATACAACACACACACACACACATACCACGAGCTTGCTGGAGATCGATCCCAGGCCCTCATGCCTGCAAGAAACATATTTACCAATTGAGACATCTCCACATGTCAATTTTTTTTCTGTTTCATTTTAGACTGACAGTGGCCGTCCCTAAAAGTGCTTCAACTTTTGTCTGCACAGTCAGTAAACTGTGCTACAAGCCTGCAGGAAGGGCACCAGGGTCAGCTGTGGCTTCAGAGAGACTCACTCCTGGGGTGAGGGGCAGAGAGGGCTAAGGCATATACACTGCCTTTCCCTTGGGCCTCTGGAGTTTGGGGAGCTTCTCTGGAAGTCACCCCAGGATTTAGAGGCAGAGTCTACTAATCTGTGAGGACAGGGACATGCTGTGATCCTCTCCCTGACTGCTGCCTGGGTCCCAGGTCCCTCCCTGTTCCTTCAGCTGCCCCTGGTTCTTTACCTTACTGACTCTAGATCCCCTTGGCCTAGATGCTCCTGCTGGCTGCAGTCAGGCCCTGCTCTTCCATGGTGAGGCCCTGCCCTGGAGTGTCCTGGGTTAAATTCTGACTCAAAGGCTGGCTCATTGTGTCTGTCTGGGAGCCGCAGGGTCTCCATGTATAGAACTATGTTCTCCATCAGCGTGGAGCTGACCAGTAGGTGTGTGTGTGCACTAAATCTCCCTGCT
Source organism: Microtus ochrogaster (assembly GCF_000317375.1). Taxonomy (NCBI): domain Eukaryota; kingdom Metazoa; phylum Chordata; class Mammalia; order Rodentia; family Cricetidae; genus Microtus; species Microtus ochrogaster. The sequence continues at coordinate 40,853,770 of NC_022014.1, forward strand.
CTTGACTGCAGAAGTGACTGGAGCTGCTTCAGTCTCGGGCCTCGACTTCCCTCAGTGACGGATTGGAACCTGGAATTGCACCCTGAATAAACAGACTATTTCTTTCCTCGATTGTTTTTCTCACAGCAATAGAAATGGAAATTAGACACCATCCCAAAACAATTGTTTCCATAGAAAAAGTCACCCTAGGGCTGGTGAGATGGCTCAGTGGTTAAGAGCATTGCCTGCTCCTCTGAAGGTCCTGAGTTCAATTCCCAGCAACCACATGGTGGCTCACAACCATCTGTAATGAGATCTGGTGCCCTCTTCTGGCCTGCAGGCATATATG
>NC_022014.1:40854197-40861226 GCF_000317375.1 Microtus ochrogaster
AAAAAAAAAGAAAAAGTCACCCTATCGGCTCCATTATTTATTTGTCTATCTATCTATCTATCTATCTATCTATCTATCTATCTATCTATCTATCTATCTATCTATTCTTTTTTTGGTTTTTCAAGACAGGGTTTCACTGTGTAGCCCTGGCTGTCCTGGAACTCACTTTATAGACCAGGCTGTGCTTCAGCTCACAAAGATTCGCCTGCCTCTGCCTCCCGAGTGCTGGGATTAAAGGCGTGCTCCACCACCGCCCCACAATCTCAGATTTCTTAATTTCAAGACACAAACAAGCCACAGTGACTGTCTTGTGGTCTTGTGTCTGTGTTACTTTTACTGTCGTGGCATTAGACCTGACTCACTTCAGGGAGGAAGGAGTTGTTTTGGTTTAGAGATCAAGGTGATGACTCTATCACGGTGGGAAGGCGTGGGGGCAGAAGAGGCTGCTGGTCACAGGGTATCCACAGTCAGGAAGCAGAGACTGGATAGAAAGCAGGAGCAGGCTACAAAGGCTGTAACGTCTGTCCTTAGTGACACACTTCCTCTAGTGCTCACTCCCTAAAGGTCCTACAGCCCTCCCAAAGTGCATGGGCCCACGGCACACACAAAGCACTATGCATTGGGCTTTTTCTCCTACAGAGACTGTCTGGCAGCCCAGCTGGGGGAGCCCAAAGCGGGTAGGGGGGCACGGGATGGACTACGGGCTTGGGGCTCTGTGGGAGAGCCTGTTCTGCTGGTCCTTGCCAAAGTTAAGTCCTTGGCCTTGAAGGCAGGTAAGCATGGTGAGCCTGGAAGAGGAGGGAGGCCCTGATGCACAACCCTGGCTAATGTGGGGGGAGGGAGGGACAGAGAAGGGCATAGCTCTCAGAGGCCATGGTCTGAGGGCCCTGGCTACTCTGGTATCCTGCACTCCTGTGTGTGATTTCCTCATCCCGATTGTCACTGCGCTGGGGACTAGAGAGACAGATAGCTTCCTCTCTTCAGTGGAAAGGGACCAGCAAGATTCAATCAAGGTGTTTGATGGTGGCAGTGTGGAGGGGAGTTGGCTGTGACACTCTGGGAAGGAGCCCCCCTTTCAGGACAAAGTGCTTGGGAATCACTTGGTCCATCACACAAATAGGGAAACTGAGTCCCAGGTAAGAGCTTCTCATGGACCTGTCCTGTTGTCCTGACCCCAAAGTTTGTATTTATTCTTGACCTTCTTTCTTGGAGATGAGGATTTTTCTCACATGGGCATTGTCTTGATGGAACCAGGAGGAGGAAGACAGGACCAACACCATTAAGGGCAGACTGTTCTCAATATACCCATATAATTGTGTGACGTGCCCCCGTATACCACAGTGCACAAATATATGCAATGAAACTTGAAATAACTTTAGTGGGTTTTTTTTGTTTGTTTTGGATTTTAATTGTTTGAGATAAGTCTCTCTATTATATAGAGAGAGCTGGCTGTTCTGGAACTCACAGAAATATGACTGCCTCTTCCTCCCAAGTGCTGGGGTTTAAAGTGTGTGCCACTATGCTTGGCCTAGAATTTATTTTAGAAGCTTGCAAGTAGGTATGTGTTTGTGACTACCAGTACCTGAAGAAGCCTGAATCGTCTGATTCCCAGGAGCTGGAGTTACAGATGATTGGGAACCATCATCTACATGGATGCTGGGAGCTGAACTGAGGTCCTGTCAAAGAGAATTAACTTCTCTTAATCTCTGAGACGTCCCACTAACTCTAGTTCATATTTTATTTTTAATTATGTGTATGGATATATGGGTCTGTGTGAGGCTGTGTTCATGAATGCAGTACCAAGAAAGGCCAGAAGAGGAAGCCAGAGTCCTGCGGAGTTGGCGTTAGAGGCAGTTGTGAACTGCCTGACACAGTGCTGGGAAGCACTGGCTTGGGTCCTTGGCAAGCACAGTGGGTATTCTCAGCCATCCCTCCAGTGTGCCCCTCTCCTTTAAAACAAGCAAACAAATGAATGACTTTGCATGTGCTTTGGTGGCTCTGGGACCCCTCCCTCCAGCTACAAGCTGAAAATTTGGGAACAACCCGGGATAGCTTCTTGCCAGATGAAAGCACAGACATCTCCACTTCCTGGGAGTTTATTTGTGCCACAACAAAGGAGAATTTTTCTCCCCTTTTCTATGGTTTTTCCATGTGGTTCTGGGCAGATGTGGAGTTGGTGATACTGGGTGGGAAAGCCGTTTTTTCACAGACTCAACGGCTACTCCTGTCTGTGGTCCTGAGAGATGGATGTGTGTGTGTGTGTGTGTGTGTGTGTGTGTGTGTGTCGCCGTGGGAGGACACGTGAGGGAGACACGCTTCAACCCAGCCCCAGAATGGGCCCTCTCACTCCTTACTGCGTTGGAAGCCTGCAGGAGGGCGGATGGCCGTCTTTCAGGAGATGCGAGCCGATTGGAAAGACAAACTCCTGAGGTGTTTCTCTCCAGTCAAGGACTCCGAAGCTTTGTGGCCTAGACGCTAACGCTACGATTGAAGCATGGCCATCCGCTATACTCATCTATTCATTATTGGTAAGCGAGCCCGTCAGCTCTCATTTCTAGCGTCCCTGGTGGGCCCTGAAGGGCTGGGAGCTTATGGTGGGACCAAACCTCTCACCTTATGACCAAGAAACCTGGGAATGGGAAGAGGTCTGGGGTCCCACAGTTCCTTTCAAGGGCCCGGTGATCTCCACTTCAAGGTTCCACCACCTCCCTATAGTGTCTCCCTGGGACCATGTCTTATCAACGCATGGCTTTCGGGACCACTTTTCTAAACCACAGCAGGCCACCTCCGGCCTTCCTTTTCCTCCAGTGATATATTTAATCAAACATTTACTAAGTGCCGCCTGTGTTCTGGTCACAGTGGCAGACATTCAACCCTGGCTCTCCAAGCCACACGGTAAGGAGGTTCTGTGGGAGCTTTGCTCTAAGGAGGGAGCTTGTGTTCTGTTCTGTTTGGCTGTTGGTGTGGAGGGGGCCTTTGAATTCTCTCAGTGATTGCGGTGGGTTTGCGTTGCACATGTAATTCGGAGGTGAAGTCAGTGTAACCAAATCCTGCCGAGAGGGACCTGCCTTAGCGTGCCTGGAGGCTGTGAGGGCGGTGAAGCGGAGAGACGAGGCAGAACTGAGTGCGTGTGTGAGCGCAAGGGCCTGTGTTCACTGGCCGTGCAAGGGTATCACGTAATTCAATGACACAGTCTCTGTTTCCAGAAATGGATTCCAGGCCACGGCATCCACGTCCTGAAGTGATCCTGGTACTTGTCCTAAGATTAAATGAAACTGGCAAATGGCAGGGAGAATTTAATAAAGATGGCTGCTGGGGTTCGCCTTTCTCTTTCCAGACATTGGCAGCGCCTTGTAGCACTTCAAGGCGAGTGGTGGTTCTCCTCTTGCCTCCTCAGGGCGGAGGCCATGTTCAGCAACCCCATAGCTGCAGGCAGATGTCCTGGGTATCACGGTCATTAACTCTTAGCTTTCGGTGTGAACAGACCTTCAGTGCCCTTCTGCCTGCTATTATCTTTTGGTTTTTCAAGCTGCTTTTATCTTTTGGCTTTTCAAGACAGGGTTTCTCTGTGTAGCCCTGGCTATCTTGTAGACCAGGTTGACCTAGAACTCACAGAGATCCGCCTGCCTCTGCCTCCTGAGTGCCAGGATTAAAGGTGTGCTGCTTTCTTTTTAAAGTTTTTTTTTTTATTTTATTTATGTGTGTCTGTGGGTATGTGCACAGACATTCGGGTGCCCCTGGGATGCTATAAAAGGGCATTGGATCCCCTGGAATTGAGGCTACAAGCAGCTGTGAGTCGCCCAACATGAGTGCTTGCTGGTCCTCTCCAACCCCTCTGATTCTTTTGACCACGTATTTAAAATTAAAGATAAAGCAAAATAATAGACAAGCAAGCTGGTCATGATGGCTCACACCCACAATCCCAGCAGCAGGGAAGAGTAGCATGAGTGAGTTCGGGGCTAGCCTGGGATATAGAGAAAGACACCATTTCAAAAAAAAAAAACAAAAACAGAAACTAGAGCTCACGGCCAGAGAGGTGGCTCCGTGAGTCAAAGCACTTGTGGCACAGGCCTGATTATCTGACTCTGATCCTTAGAACTCTCAGCGGAAGGACGGAACCACTTCCCGGAAGTCCTCGGATACGTTTACTTTCTCACACATATGTCATACAACAGACGCAAACAGATAAATAAATGAAATGTTAAAAACAACAACAACAACACCAGAAACAACCCACAACAGACTAAAAACAAAACAAAACAAAACAAAATGCCGGTACTTTAATGCCAGTACTTAGGAGGCTGAGGTGGGTGAACCTCTGAGTTCAAGAGCATCCTGGTCTACAGAGGGAGTCCAGGACAGCCAGGGCTACACAGAAAAACTATGTCTTAAAAACAAAACAAAACAACAATCAAACAAATCCGTAGACACAGGAGGGCATGATGGCATACCCATGTAATCTCAGGATTTGAGAAATGGAGACTGGAGACTCAGGAGTTCTGGGCCAGCCTGGACTACATGAGATCCTGTCTCAAACAGCCAAACAAGAGACCTTAAAGATGGCTTAGCAGTTTAAGAGTGCTTTCTGTTCTTCCTGAGGACCGAGTTCAGTTCCCAGCGCCCACGTCAAGAGGCTCCCAGCTGCCTACATCTCCAGTTCCAGGGCATCTGATATCCTTTTCTGGACTCTGTGGGTATCTGAGCTCACATGCACAGAGCAATATATTCATTAACAACTAAAAGTTTAAAAGAGTCAGGTATGGCGACACATGCCCTTAATTCCAGCATTCAAGAGGCAGTGGAGGATAGGTCTGTCAAACTTGAGGCCAGCCAGAGCTACACGGTAAGACCCCAGACTCAAGATAAGTAAGTAAGAAAATAAATAAATAAATAAATAAATAAATAATGTTGAGCCAGGCGGTGGTGGCGCAGCATGCCTTTAATCCTAGCACTTGGGAGGCAGAGCCAGGCGGATCTCTGTGAGTTCGAGGCCAGCCTGGTCTACAAGAGCTAGTTCAGGACGGGCTCCAAAGCTACAGAAAAACCCTGTCTCAAAAAACCAAAATAAATAAATAAAGTTAAGACAAAACAAAACCTACAACCTTAAAAGTCAACAAAAAGAAAGACCAAGGACAAAGCTGGCCGCTGACTCTGTCTCAGGGGTAAGGTTACTCCAGGTGTACAAAATCGTGGGTTCCATTTCTAAGACTAGAGGAAAGTGTTTTTAAGGGGGAAGTGTCGCTTAATCTTATGCTCTATGCTATTTTTCTGATATTTGGCTTCATACAAAGCAGGCAAAACCAAATACTCATGTATCACAAATGGGTCTCTAATGAGTCCTCCTGTTAAATCCAAACCACTTCTCTAGATATAGAATGTCCTACGGCATCCTTGCTGACATGCGGAGGTAGGGCCCAGCCATAGCTGGTCACCCCTGCTGTAGGCTGTGAGCCACAGGAGGACGCCGTGGACTCTGGAGGCATGTGGCCAGGGCTCACGAAAGGATCACTGTTGGAGATATGTTTTTGCTTGTTTATTTTTGTTTTCGTCTTTTGAGACAGGCTTTCTCTGAGCAGCTCTGGGTGTCCTGGAACTTGCTCCGTAGACTAGGCTCACCTTGAACTCAGGGATCCATGTGTCTCTGACTTCTAAGTGCTGGGATTAAAGGTGTGTGCTACTACTGCCTGGCTGGAGGTGTATTTTTGTTGAGGGTAGAGATGCCCCTTCAGTGAGAAAACAAGGGCTGTGCCCTATGGGATTTATAAGGCCTGGGGCCTCTGCAGCTTTGACATGGTCTGGCAGACATCCAAGACTCAGGAGGGAAGGAATCCCATGCTGCATTCTTCTGACTCAACATCCACTGGATGTTTATTTGCCCCTGGGAGAGGTTATCTCATTTGACAGGCAGACCCAGCGCCAGGCCTCCATAGCTGAACCCTGGCTGCGGTGGGTTGAGGAAAGTTATGAGTGTGTGTGTGTCCACACTTGTGTGTGCAAATACAGATGGTGTGTAGGGTTTGGAGGGAGGATGCTTGGCATCTGAGGCCACAGTCTCCTTGGATGCCGGCATCTCTGTAGCCACACCCTGCCAGTAAGTGATGGGGGGTTCTTCATGTGAGGATGCTGAGGACTGAAGAGACCTGGCTTTTTCCTTTGCCTACTTGCACAGCCTTGCAGCTCATTTCCCTGTTCTGAGGACAAGTTTATTGGACAGTGGACCCCTCCCAATGTACCTCACTTCCTAGGGACATTTGGTTCTTTTCAATTAGGGTCTTAAGAAAGTGTACATTTTAGCCGGGTGGCGGTGGCGCAAGGCTTTAGCTGAGTGAGCTGCCTGCTTCTGTCTCCCCAGTGCCAAGATTAAAGGCATGTACTTCTGGTTTGTTTTCAATTATGTGTATACATCTCTGTGTGCGTGGTATGGACATGGGCGTGCAGGTGCCTTTAGAGGCCAGAAGAGGGCATTGGAGTCCCTGGATTTGGAGTACTAGGAGTTTTGAGCCTTCTAATGTGGGTGCCAGGAATGGAAGTCAGGGTGTCTGTAAGCATAGTAGGTGCTCTTGTCCACGGGGCTATTTGTCCAGTCCCTCTCTTCTGTTTTCTCCTCTCCTCCCCTCCCCTCCTCTCCCTTCCCCTCCCCTCTCCTCTCCTTCTCTTCCACCTCCTCTTTTTTATTTTGAGACAGGATCTCTCAAATTCTCTATGGAATTGAGGGTAACCTTGAATTTCTGATTCTCTTTTCTCTGAAACCTGAATGCTGGGATTATAATTATGCATCACCACACCCAATTTATGGGTTGTTGTGGGTGGAATTCAGGGATTCATTCATGTTAGGCAATAGGCTGACACATTTTCAGATAGTTTAGGGGTTAGTGTATGTGTGTGTGTGTGTGGAGTGTATGCACGTGTGTACATTCATGTGCGCCCATTGCTTGCTGCCCACAGGTCAGAGGTTAACAGTATCTCTAGCACACTTCTCTCTCTCTCTCTCTCTCTCTCTCTCTCTCTCTCTCTCTCTCTCTCTCTCTC
>NC_022014.1:40861326-40867011 GCF_000317375.1 Microtus ochrogaster
TCTTGGAGCAGTTCAAAGTAGTTCTGAGGAAGACCCACATCTTCTTTTTATAAAGCTAAATATAAAACTCTCCAAGGAGACATTCACTGGTTCTCCAAAGCCTCTGGAAAAAAAAATCTACCTTAGGTAATTTAGAAGCCAAGCTCCCTGTTAGATGGCACAAAAACCATCTTCCAGTTTTCCTTAATAATCTTACTAATTGATACCTTGTTGAAGCCAGGTGGCATCTCTCAATGAGGGAGCAAAGTGTCTGTTAGGACACTTCTCTCTCTCTCTCTCTCTCTCTCTCTCTCTCTCTCTCTCTCTCTCTCTCTCTCTCCCTGAGACATGGTCTCTCTATATAGTACTGGTTTTTCTGCTCACTCTATAGACCAGACTGGCCTCGAACTCACAGAGATCCATTCACCTGCCTCTGGCTTCTGAGTGCTGGGACCAAAGGATTGAACTATCACACCTATGTCTATGCCTGGTTCTCCCTATATTTATTTATTTTGAGACAGAGTTTTCCACTGAGCTTGGTGCCCAGAGATTTGGCTTGAATGCTTGGCTACTAAGACCCACTCTTCCTTTCCATCCTCCAGTCTGTCCCTCTTAGTGATGGAGTTAAATGGAAGGTGTGCACAACCGTGCTTGGGATCTTATATGGGCTATGACTATCAAACTCAGGCCCTCATACTTGCTCAGCAAATACTTTATCTGCTGAGTTTATCCTGAACCCCTCATACACATTTTAAAAACTTTAATTAATTAACCAATTAATCAATTTATATATAAACATCTAAAAACCAATATATATAATTAGATATTTTTAGATATATATAAATATCTAAAACCCAAATATATATACATACATACATATGTATGTAGAGACAGGGTTTCTCTGTGTAACAGTCTTGGCTGTCCTGAGACTCTCTTTGTAGACCAGGCTGGCCTCTAACTCCCTGAGATCCGCCTACCTCTGCTTCCCAAGTGCTGGGATTAAAGGCGTGTGCCACCACTGCCTGGTCTTCAATTTATTAACTAATGTGTGGATGCATGAGTGTGTGTGTATGCCCACGTGTTCATGGAGGCCAGCAGAGGGTGCTTTCTGAGGCTGAGGACGAGGATGAAAACACATCACACACACACATGAAAACATGATGACGCTCACTACAATGTATGATTGATAGATATTAAGAAAACTTAAGCGGATCTCTGTGAGTTCGAGACCAGCCTGGTCTACAGAGCTAGTTCCAGGACAGGCTCCAAAGCCACAGAGAAACCCTGTCTCGAAAAACCAAAAAAAAAAAAAAAAAGAAAGAAAACTTAAAACTAGAACACGGTGGCTCCAACCCTGTGTTTCAGAAAGTGGCTGCACTGGAGGAGTGGGGAGAAGTCAGTAACTGTAATTCAGCAGAGCCTTAGAACATGTACAGGCTTGAACTGAAGGCTCTCTGCCTGGGGACACCAGAGGGGGAAGGGCATCAGGGAACTGAAGTGACCAGAGTCCATCATCCCCATTAACACGGCACCTAGTTGTGTACCCCACAGCGTCAATCCCACTTGTAGAACCTCAAGCGATGTGTGCTCTGGAGGAATATCCTTGGAGAGCCACCTCAACCAGTGTTTATTGAGTTCCAGGCCTGGGACAGACACTCGTTCTCATCTCTAAAGGAGAAAAGGAGGTTTGAACACCTAGCAAGAACACAGAGCTGGGCTCATGGACAGGGTTGTCTGAGCTGAACTATCTTCAGGGACAAACAGAGAAACTGAGGGCCCGGTGGGGAGGAGCTTGGCCCTACAGCACAGGAACGTGGTAGCGGGAAGTAGAGTAGGACACAGGACACAGGTCTTCCAGCCCATTCTCAGTGCCCCCAGTGGGATCCCAAGACATCATCAGGCCCTTGTCCCCAGTCTCAGAAACCATGGAGGCTCTCTGCTGCGGGCAGGGTTCCTTCCCCTTCCCTATCGGCTCTACCCACCCCTTTTCTACCCTGCACCTGAAGAGTCAGTGTCTGTAGCAATTGTACCCAGGTGGCTCTCCGAGAGTGGAGGGGACCTTTCTTGTTGACAATTTCCCATCTCCCCTTCTTCCAGCCCTGGGGAAAGGCTCTGCTGTGTCCCTAACCCTTCCTTCCAGTGTAAGCGCCTCACCTGCGCCCCTGGCTGGAGGTGTGCAGATGCTATCTCGGGCATGAACTGACTCATCGCCATGACATCTCACCCTGATGGGCAGGAAAGTGGTCGGAGAGCCACAGTTTTCCTGGGGCAGGGACATACCTCAGCTGTCCCAGGGCAGGGCTGCAGGAAGGCAAGGACCTCCACACCAGTTCCCTGGAGAGAGAGAGGTGTCTCCATGCATGCTTTTGTGTGGATAGGGCTAGGTACTCAATGCAAAGACTTTCAGGAAATGTTGGGAGCACATTCAGGGGAAGAAAAATGATACAGGTTTGTGTTTCTTTTTTTTGGGGGGGTGGTCTTCGTGGACAGCGTTCTAACTCCAGGTGGAGGTCCCCTTAATTCAAGACTCTCTGGATGTTTCAGTCAACTATCTTTCCACAACAGAGCAGAGATAAGAGAGGAGATCTGAAGCCAAGCAGGATGCAGGAGTTGATGTAAACATGGAAATCTCAGCCTACTATACTTATTTTCTCAGCCTAAGATATACCTGATTGAAAAAAAAATACTTTAGAAAATACCAAAACCAAACCAAGCTTTAAAATTCTTGATGCTCTGTTTGTTTATTTCTGACTTTTCTCTTTGTCCCAGGGTGGCCTGAAAGTCACTTTGTAGACCTCAAACTATTGATGTTTCTGGCTCTGTCTCCGAGTGCTGGCTTGGCAGGTGTGTGCCATCATGCCACTGTGGCCAGCTTATGTGGTTCTGAGGCTTGAAGTCAGGGCCTCATGCAAGCTAGAAGAATACTCTACCACCCGAGACATCCCCAGTCGAGTCTTTGTTTAAATATCTGGTTTCTTTTTTTTTTTTTCGAGACAGGGTTTCTCTGTGCTTTGGAGCCTGTCCTGGAACTAGCTCTGTAGACCAGGCTGGTCTTGAACTCACAGAGATCCGCCTGCCTCTGCCTCCCGAGTGCTGGGATTAAAGACATGCACCACCATCGCCCGGCTAAATATCTGGTTTCTGCTACTTGCTAGCTCGATGGTCCTTCAACCTTCCGTCACGCAACTTCCTCTTCCACCATATGGGCCGCTGATGACCCCAAAGCTGTTTTGAGAGTTGAAGGAAGGTATAAACGTGTCTTGGGAAGTATTAGTTTCCTTCCCCTGCTACATAGAGGGTGAAAGTGAGCCAGCTACCCAAGGTCACCTGTCTGGTTGTAGGGTCATCTAGATCAGATGCGGCATCCCAGGTATTGAGCACCTGCGACAGGCCCGTGCACTGTGGTAACCCAGGGAGCAGCTGCTAGCTGGCCAGGTGTGATTATCACCTTCCTTCCAGATGAGGCTCAAATGATGCCATCTGTTGTTCAGGCTGCACAGGTGCGGAAGCAGTGAGCTGGGATTCCAGGAAGCCTGACTCCTAATCAGGACAGGGTTTGTCAAGCTGCAGTGTGGGGTGGGGTAGGGTGGGGGGTGGGGGTCTGGGAGGGGCGTGAAGGGGTAGAGGGAGGATTGATGGTCCCATCCCTGGCCTGTTTCTGAAAGCAAGGTGATATGGAACAGGGATGTGTCTTTGTTTGTGGTTTGCTTATGGGTGCTTTTTAGATTCGGAGATGGAGCTGAGTCACCGCATATATGCTGTGTGACTCACGAGGCCACAGCAGCTATGACCTGTTTGCATGGAAATCCCTTCTCTTCACAGCCTTCCTTGGTGTGGAATTCAAGAGTGTCTGCTTAACACCGAGATAAATGCTTAGGCCGGATGTAGGCTTGAGTTTGAGTCCTACCTTCCTCCTAGCATTCCTTCCAGAAACAAGTCACCGGGATCACTCATAAAACAAGAAAAACCCCTCACACTTGCGCTGTATGTTACAACAGAATGGCAAGGCTTTTATCTTTACAGTTTTAAAGTATTTTTTTTTAAAATAATGTGCATTTGAGTGTTTGATACTGGAGACCAGAGGAGAATGTGGAATGTCCTGCTCTATTTTTGTCCGTCTAACTCCCTTGAGGCAGGGCTTCTCATTGTACCCCAGTACCCAGAGCTAGACCAGCAAGCCCCAGTGACCCTCCTACCTCTACCCCACAGTTCTGAGATTAATGGATGCCTGGCCACCCCTGCGTTTTGTGTGGGTGCTGGGGATTTGAACCCATGAATAGCAAGAGCTCTGACCTGCCAAATTAACTGCCTAGCTCCTAGAATGACTTTTAACTCTGTTACTTACACACTGACTACTGGTGTTACTATGTATTAATATACCACATATTAATACTTCTTTTATTATTACTTATTAGACATGTTGCTCACCCCCTACCTGTTTTTTTTTGTTTGTTTGTTTGGTTTGGTTTTTTTTTTTTTGAGACAGAATCTCAAGTAGGCCACGTCATCTTCAAACTCTTCGCGTAGCCGAGGATGACCTTGAACTTGTATTCCTCTTGCCTTCACCTCCGAAGTGCGGGAATTGGAAGCCTGTGCCGCCATGCCCAGTTTATGGGATATTGGTGATCAAACCTCGGGCTTTATGCATGTTGGACAAACACTCTACCCACTGAATTACAACTCTAGACACCTGGACTATTGTGTTTTCTCCTCTTAAATGCTCTATGTACATTGTAAAAAACCTCAGGGCTACTTCCTTCCTCAAGGGAACAAGTGCGGCCACTGGCCATCCCCAGGGACGTAATGAGGTCTGGTAGATTACAGGGATGAAAGATACAAGTCTGGTCCACAGGAAGTGTGGCCACAGTGACCGAGCAGGAAGAGCACTGGGCTCCGAGTCAAGAGACCTTGCTTATATGGTGGCCATCTGATCGGTCATATGACCAGCTTTTACACAATCCTTCTGTGCCTCCGTTTCCAATGCTATCAAACAAGGGTTTTTGATTCGGATATTACCACTAATGACTTTTTCCCAGTGTAACGTTGTATTGCCCAAGAATCTACTAAAATAAATCTTTCGGGAAGGCTTTTGCTAGAAGGTGGGGCCTGATAAGGTGACCTCTGATCTCACAACAGGGTTCTCAAGTCTGAGTGTAGCCATTTTTTTAGGACTGGGGACAGTCCCTATGCACCAGACACCTTACCAAGATTTCCTGTTTCTGTCACGAGTTCCAGGATTCTTCCATCAGAAGTGGGATTTAGGTCTGAGGAGGGCGGAGGGCGTCTGGTGAGGGGACAGAGGCTGTCAGACTTCCAGGCGGGCTGGGAAAGGGGAAAGACAAGCACAGACCAAGCCTGTAGTCCTGGCTTGGCTGGGGACGCCTCTATCAGAGTGAGGGCACAGAGCAGGATGGACTTGTCATCACTGTCCACCGTGTCCATGTCCCCACCTTCAAGCTAATCCCTCTGCACTGCTACCCTCCCCCCCTCCGCCAAGCGTGAAAGCCTTTGGGTTTCGGTTTGATGTCGTTGCCTTAGTTTGCTAGGGATCTGATTTCTTTTGGAGAAGCTTTCTCTCATTCGGCTGTTTGTAGTTTTAGGAATTGGATTGTTCAGGATTTTTGTTGCTGCTGCTCTTTCTTAAATCTTTTGTCTTTTCTTCTTTACTTTTATTTACTTTACTTTTTTTTTTTTTTTTTGGTTTTT
>NC_022014.1:40867111-40867740 GCF_000317375.1 Microtus ochrogaster
CTTGTAGACCGGGCTGGTCTCGAACTCACAGAGATCCGCCTGCCTCTGCCTCCCAAGTGCTGGGATTAAAGGCGTGCGCCACCACCGCCTGGCCTATTCACTTATTTTATTAACATAATTTTTTATATTGATTCTTTGGGAATTTCCCATCATGCGCCCCAATCCCACACATATCCCAGGTCCTCTGTATCTGTTCTTCACCCTTGTTGTGTCCCACCACAAAGGAAAACTAAAAAAGAAATGATAAAAACAAAACAAAACAACAAAAAAACCTAAAAAAATAATAAAAAATCAAACAAGCAAACAAACAAAAAACCTTTTCACTCCTCCATCTTTCCCGCCTCCCCACCGCCTCTTCAATCATCGCAGTGACACTGGGAGCTGCGGTGTGTCACGCAGTGGATCCTTTGGTTCAAACAGCTTTACTTGCAAATGCTCATTGTATAATGTGGTGTTGATCAGGTTCAAGGCCTCTGGCTTCAGGTACACCATCCATCCTGGACCCTTCCCGAAACTCCTCTGGGGCATCCTGCTGCTGCCCTGAGTCACGGAGATCTTGTGGCTTATGGTTGCATTACATAGGACCAGTTCCTTCACGTGCTCTAGCAGGTCATAGAGGGGGTGGATGT
>NC_022014.1:40867910-40884652 GCF_000317375.1 Microtus ochrogaster
AGGGGGTGGATGTTGGGGAGCTCCAACTCAGAGCCCTGGATGCTCATCTGGGTTGGAGCTGGACTGTTCTGACCTGGCTGCTGGGACCACCCTCCTCAGGGGAGGGGCGGAGCCTGCTCTCCCATGCCTGTGATGAGAGACCTTATTTATTTATAATTATTAGTTTTTTTTCCTTAGACAATAAAACCCTGGTAGTGTAGCCCTGCCAGTCCTGGAACTAGCTCTGTAGCCCAGGCTGGCCTCCAACTCACAGAGATCTGCCTGCCTCTGCCTCCCGAGTGCTGCTAGGATTAAAGGTGCCCGGTCACACTCTTGTTCTTCTAAGAGTTGGGTAAGAATCATGAGGTTGGTGAGGCTGGTCTCACATGCCAGAAACAGAGGCTTAGGGAAGAAAGCAGATTCACTCCAGTCTTTGGAGTTAGTACTAGCCAGGTCCTCGGCTCAGGTCTGTACTAGGGAGGTGGAGGCAAGAGGATCAGGAGTTCAAGGCTGAGTTTGAGCTTCAGAAGAATGTGTAAACAAAACAAAACTTAGTCCTGAATTTAAGAACCCAGAGATTGCTCAGCAGTTAAGAGCACTGGCTGCTCTTCCAAGCACCTACATGGCAGCTCACAACTGTCTGTAACTCCAGTTCCAGAGGACCTGGCACCTCTACATACATACACGCAGGCAAAACACCAATGCACATAAAATAAATTAAAAAAATAAGTTAGAAATAAAAAAGAACCCAGACCCCTGTCTCTGGGACCTTCCTTCTCTTTGATAATGAATCGGGACTTCTTGACTTGAGAAAGTGTATAAAGGTCAGGAAAGGAGAGATCTTCAAATTGTCCCAGGGAGTTTGTCTTATCTCACTGGTGTTACCCTGACCAAGTGATTTCAAATAATGATTGCTCCTTTGGGTCCCCAAAGCCTCTCAATTACATCTCAAAAGTGAGAGAAGAGATGGCTCAGTGGTTAAGAGCACTGACTATTCTTCCAGAGGACCTGGGTTCAATTCCCAGTACTCACATGACAGATAACTCCAAGATCTGATACCCTCACACAGATACACATACAGGCAAAATAAAATAAAATAAAATAAAATAAAATAAAATAGACCAGGTGGTGGTGGTGGTGCATAGCTTTAATCCCAGCACTCGGAAGGCAGAGGCAGGTGGATCTCTGTGAATTCATTTGGCTTGTACTGAGGACAAATTGGATGCTCCCAACTTCTCTGTAAAGAGGGTGTAAATCAAAGCAACATCCATCCATTCACCTCTTTACGCATATACATTCACCAGCCTCCTGCTACTGAGTAGCTGTTTTCCGGTCTCACTTGACACTCTGAAATCAGTGGTGAACAGAACGAGCTCCATGTTCTTGTAGCTTCCCTGGAAGCTAGGGTACCAAGTCCCCACTGAACTAGGGATGCTTGCATCTCCCAAACTCTGGTCTTCCTCCATGGATGAAGGAGCCAAAGGGTAGAGCAGAGGGAGTGAGGGCGTCTCCTCTGATAGAAACTGCAGCACGTCTGTGTGTCTGTGTGAAGAAGGATGCGTCTGGCGGGGGTTGCGGAGGACTCCTAGAGCACGCAGAGATCCCCAAACAACGGGAGCTGATTCTCACGTCAGGAGGGATAGGACTGGGGCTCAGCTGGTAGAGCGCTTGCTGGGTTCGATCCCTAGCACCATATAAACCAGGCAGGGTGGTCCTCGCCTGTAATTCTAGCACTGGGGTAGAGGCAAGAAGATCAGAAGTTCAAGAACATGAGACCAGCTGGAGTTACATAAGACACTGTTTCAAATATCCAAAAGTCAGGCAGTGGAGCCTAGGCTTGAGGGTCGAGTCGGGAGTGCTGTAATTTTGCCAGCTTTTTTTTTTTTTTTTAAACAAGACAGGCATATTCAAGTATCATTTGCAGTTAAAAGTTTATTTTGCACTTCAAATAAACTTAAATCCAGAGAGAAGATAGAAATAAATTTCCAAAGTTTAATGTTTCAGAGTCCTGCAAAACCTAATGCAGCCAGCCTTCTCGTCTACCCAGAGCCGAAGAGTATCTTGCGGTTTGTTTTTTAATTTTTGTCTTTACTTTAAAAAGCTTTATTTAAAATATTATAAAATACAGTTTACGTATTAAATAGTGTTATAATAGAATGATTTGATACACTTCCAAACAGAAGAAAAAAGGGGAAAATCTTCAGATTACAAACTCCTTCCGCCAGAACAGACACAAAGCTTTACTTTTTCTAAGTGGGTCAATGGGCAAAGGTTCAGGGACTCGTCAGTGTAATTCCTGTTGTGCGAACGGTCAACAGAATTAAAAAGAAGGATCACCTTTCACAACCACTGCCTCAGAGGAATGACACACGCTGGATTCCTTCTTGATGCAAAAAATGCTTCACGTTACGTCAATACCTAGAGCACAGATCTGCCGTGCGAAAAGGAAAAAAAGAAACTATGACGGAGTTGAAACTAGAAAAAGGCGGCAGCTTTCTGTCCTCTTCCGTGACTCATGTGCCCTTTCGCCTGCATTCTCTTCCCTCACCATCTAGTGTCACCTCTCTCGGTCTCCTTCATGGATGTGCAGTGACAGCCACTTCCATCTGTTTATTTTCACGTATTTATCATGTGGTAGGATCTGCATATCAAAGAGAGCGTGTTTTTGTTTTTGCTGTCTGAGTCTGGGTACCTCACTTAGTACTATACTTTCCAGATGAATTCATTTTCCAGCAAGTTGTATTTTTCTTTTTAAAAGAAGTTTTCTTGTTTGTTTATTTTTTGAGACAAGGTTTCTCTGTGTAATCCTGGCTGTCCTGGAACTCACTCTGGAGACCGGACTGGCTTCAAAATCAGAGATCCTCCTGCCTCTGCCTTCCGAGTGCTGGGATTAAAGCTGTGTGCCACTGGCAGAAGATTACTTCTCTTTTATGTGTGTGGGTGTCTTGCCCGCATGTATAGCTATGCACCTTGTGCTTGCCTGGTGCCATGGAGGCCGGAAGGGGGCATAGGATCTCCTGGAATTTAGATACCAGTCTCCGTGTTAGTCCTGGGAACCAAGCCTGGGTCCTTGGCAAGAGCAGACCACTGAGCCATCTCCTATACCTCTGTTTACCTTTTCTTTACAGCTGAATAATATTCCATCTTATATATGTGTCATATTTTCATTATCCATTCATTTGTCAGGATGACTGCCATCAAGAAATCTGACGATGGATATTGGAGGAGATGTGGAAAATAGGAATTCTTATTTACTGCTGGTGGGGTGAGACTTAATGCAGCCATTATGGAAATCCATGTGAAGGTTCTATAAAAAATTAAAAACAGAGCCAGGCTCCAGGTGGTGGTGGCACATGCCCTTAATCCCAGCACTTGGGCGGCAGAGACAGGCGGGTCTCAGAGTTTGAAGCCAGCCTGGTCTATAGAGTGAGTTCCAGGACAGCCAGAGCTACATAGAGAAACCATGTTTCTTTCTTTCTTTTTTTTTAAAAATATTTATTTAATTAATATGTATACAACATTCTGTCTGCCTGTATGTCTGCAAGCCAGAAGAGGCCACCAGACGTTATTGCAGATGGTTGTGAGCCACCATGTGGTTGCCGGGAATTGAACTCAGGACCTTTGGAAAAGCAGGCAATGCTCTTAACCACTGAGCCATCTCACCAGCCCAGAGAAACCATGTTTCTAAAAACAATAAATAGATAAATAAAAATAACAACATCTGCCTTATAACCCGGCTATACCATTCCTGGACATTTCCCCGGAGAGCTTCATACTGTATCACAGAGACACATTCATGCCCACTGCTTCTTCTTAGAAGAACAGGAAATGGAACCAACTAGAGGTGGACGGTTGAGTGGGTAATCTTGATGTTTGATTCAGAGATTTGAAATGAAATGAAACCGCCAGGTGTGGTGGTACAGGCCTGTAATCCCAGCACGGGGGAGGAGGCAGCAAGAGGATTTTGAGTTCAAGGCTAGCCTCAGCCACTAGACAATTGGAGACCAGACAGGGCTTACCGGAGATGCTGTCTCTATGAGCTTAAATGAATTAAACAAGGAGAATGGTACTTATTTGTGTCTGAGTGGAAGAAGGAGCCTGCCCGCCCTCGTCCAGCTCTGTCTCTTTCTTTAGCCACAGTCTGTTTTCTCTCGGGTACCCCCGATGCCATCTCATCAGAGGTTAGAGAGAATGTCTCTCTCTGACTCAATTTACAAACAGGGAAACTGAGGCTCAGACATCGTGATACCTTCTTTTGTCCAGGATTTACATCACGGTAGAGACTGAATTATCGAGAATCAAGGCTGCCTCGAGACTATAGACTGGGGTGAAGGTACCCTCCTCCTGTCTCTCACTGGATTCTGGGACAGGTCCTGGTAGCCTTTTCAATGCGGAAAGCGGTCAAGGCATCCATTGGGCGCTGAAACCTTGTGCCAGGACCAGCATCTCTGAGGAGATAGGGATCCAGCAGACAGGGCATTGCCTCCATCCTTCCCCAGCTCTCGGCTGCTCAAATTCCTAGGAGCTTTGGACTCCTTGACTGGCTCTCGCTCCCAGGGAACTCCAGGCTTCAGTGGAGCCAGGCAACTGGCCATCCATCATTCTTATCTCTTGGCTCTGGCGGCCTCGGGTCCCTGGCCTGGATGGGCCCAGGGGGCCAGGAGGGGCTCCGGGGCTGAGGGCATCGATAACAAGAAAGCAGCTGTCCCCTGGGGAAACTTCAAAGTGCCTAGAGCTGAAATTTATGTGCCGAAGCGCTTGTCTCCGGGGCCAGAGGGCCGTTCACCCTACAGATACATATCCCGCACCTACAGGGTGCCAGGCGCTGTGGTAGGGGGTCTCGGGGACTTGCTGGGCTCTTGGTCGTTAGTGGCAGAGTTCTCATTGGACGAGGCTTGACACAGGACCAGTTCATTGATTCACCCAGTGGTCAAGAACCCACTATGTGCTGAGGGCTTCTAGGGCCCAGGGAGGTTGCTGGAGTGGGTCAAGGAATATGGAAAGGTTGATGTCTGCCAATCTAAGGGATGAGAAATTTTCTTAGATGGGGTGGACCACATTCTTAATAGATATGGAGTGAGGGTGATAATGGCTTAGTAACCACAGGGCAGAAAACGGACAATAAAAAGATCTTACAGGTTAGACGCCAAGCCCACCCTTAGCCAAGGGTCATCTTACAGTGAAAGTGGCTATTTTGGGATCTTCAGTTGACTGATGCATGCGTGTGTTTATTTAGTAAAGATTTAATTGAGGTCCTACTATGTGCTGGCAGTTGCTGTAGGGCTACTGGGTGGGTCTGGGAAAGTTTGCAGGAGGCCCTTCTTTTCCTACAGTTTCTTCTCACTCATGGATTTGGGGTGAAGGAAGTCGTGGACCCCAAGAGTTCTGGTAAAAGGGATTTGGGAAATTTCCCCCACTTGGTGCCTCCCTGACCCTGCTCAGGAACCTTCCTAACCCCTACCTCAGCTCTTCCCATCTCTGCTTCAATACCAGGGGGCCTGGCTCCCTCCCTGGGACCCTATGAGGAAGGTCTTTCTTTCACTCAGATAAGGGCTGTGGCTCTGAACCTAGGCCTTCCTTAAACTCTTGGGGTCTTAGTTTATCCATCTGTAAAATAAGGATTTTTTTCTTTAAAGACAAGATGTCATAGCCCCAGCCTAGCCTCCAATTCACCAAATAGTCAAAGGATAATGTCAGACTCTTGATACCCCTGTCTCCACTTTCTGAGGGTTGAGATTACAGGCATTTACTACCACGCCCAGTTTATTCCGTGTTGGACGTTCAACCTGGATCCTCTGTTACTTTACCAATCGAATGACACCCCTAGTTCTACAAGGAAAATATTAGAAGTTCATACTGTGTAAGATTATTGCAAGGATAAAATGAAGTAGACTGAGCCAGGTGGTGGTGGTGGTCCATGCTTAATCCCAGCACTCAGGAAGCAGAGGCAGAAGGATCTCTGTGAGTTCGAGGCCAGCCTTGTCTACAGAGTGAGTTCCAGGACAGCCAAGGCTACACTGAGAAATTCTGTCTCAAAAAACAAAAACAAAACAAAAACAAAAACAAAAAAAAAGAAGAAAAGAAAAAGAGAGAGAGAAAGATTGTAAAGCTGGAATCTGGTCTAGTGGTAGAGCACTTGTCTGGCATTTATTATGAAGTAAACAAATAAAATGATAAAAATTGAAAAGCATTTTGTAAAATGTTTAGTACTGTGTCTCCATAAGAAAATCTTAAATAAGCAAAAAGCTACTAACACGGATGCCGGGAAGCGATGGTGGCTCTTGGGAGTCCATCGAACAGAAAGAAGGAAGAGGAGGAGGAAGAATGTCTTCCAGACAGGGTTTCCAGGCAATTGGAGTTTGGAAAGACTTCCAAGAATGCTTCCCCCATTCTGCAGTTCAGGGAAACACGAAAGGGAAGGGACAGATCAGGAGTGGTGGCCCTTCTTTCCTTCCTGGTCTTGGTATTGTCTCAGTACATGAATGGACAAGACCTGGTTCTAATTGATCTGCCCCAGGCCATGGAACTGGGAGAGCTGGCTCTCCTTTCTCTGGAAACTTCCACCTCAAGGCTGCTGAGGAAATGCCCTGAGCTGGTGTTAGGAGTTGAACCCTCCATCCCCAGATTTCATATATTAAAGTCCCCATCTCAGCTATCAAGGTCCCCTTAAATATCCCAGAAAGCCTAGCATACATGAGGCCCTGGTTCTATTCCCACTACCTTTTAAACTGGTCAAGGTGGTGTGTGCCTGTAATCCTGTATCAGGCTGATAGAGTCAAAGTCATCCTTGGCTACATATAAAGTCCATGTTAGTCTGGGCTACCTGATACCGCACCCCACACCCTCAAATTGCCATTATGCTGAATTGCTTAAAACACACACATGCACACAACTTTATTTATTTATTATTATTATTATTTTATTTATTTTTTTTTTTGGTTTTTCGAGACAGGGCTTCTTTGTGTAGCCCTGAGTGTCTTGAAACTCTCTCAGTAGATTAGGCTGGCCTTGAACTCAGAGATCCATCTGCTTCTGCCTTCTGAGTGCTGGGATTAAAAGTGTATGCCAATGTGGCCTGATTACAGCTTTATTTATTTTATCTTATGTGTATGGGTATTTTGCCTGCCTGTGTTTGTGCACCAGAAGAGGGGAATAGGTCCCTTGGGACTGGAACTGTCAGCTCTCATGTGGGTGCTGGCAATGGAAACCGCGGCCTCTGGAAAAGCAGCCCGCTAACTGCTAAGCCAGATCTCCACCCCACGCTGGGTGGCTTATGTGAAAACAGCATTTGTTACAGTTCTGGATACTTAGTAGCTCAAGGTCAGCAGTAGAGCTGTGCTCAGGGCTTGGTTACTTATTGATTCATGGTTGACTGTCCTTTCTTGCTCACACTGTGGGAAGGATCCAGAGTTCTTTGTCTTTTCTAAGACCCTCTGCTCTTTCCCTGCTCACCTCCAAAAAGGCCCCACCTCCTACCACCATCTTATCAGGGACTAGAAGATGCCGGGAGCACAAAGTCCTGACGACAGTGTCTCAGGATGACACCTTCCTTCTGAACAGGGTCATTGCAGAAGTAATTAGTTATAATGAGTTCATTAAACAGGAGCCTGATTCAACAGGGAGCATTCTTCCAAGAAGGGGCTATCTGGATCCACGCACAAAGAAGGTGATGTGGAAACAAAGGACAGGGATTGGGGAAATGGTTCAGCAAGTAAAGTGCTCACCCTATAAGAATGAGGAGTTCAAACCTTAGAACACACGTAATCCCAGCACCTGGGAGTCAGAGATACACTGACCCCTGGGGTTGCCTAACCAGCCTGGATTGGCTGGAGGAGAGAGCGAGGTCAGTGAGAGTCCCTATCTTTTTTTTTTTTTTTAAATCTGGGTCTCGAGAGCTGACTCAGTGGTTAAAAGTATGTGTTGCTCTTACAGAGGACCAGGATTTGAGTCCCAGCACCCGCATGGCAGCTCACAACCATCTGTAACTCAGTTCCAGGGAATTAAACACCCTCTTCTGGCCTCCGTGGTCGCCGGCCACACTTGTGGTCCCCTAACATACATGAAGGCATCCACACACACATAAAAATAAATAAGCCTTGAAAAAAAAAATCCACCCCCTAACTGAGGAGTTATGGGCAGTTGATGACTGCCGGGGTGAGGGTACCCGTTTTCTTTAAGGCTTTAGCCTCTGGTAGGTTGGCCATGTTCCAGTGGATGGCATCACAGACATAGTTGGACTCTGGGTTTAAAAAAAAAAGACATGAAGTCTGAAGGTGGTGTCAGATGGGGCAGGTCCAGGAGGGATTAAGGGAAGGAGTAGAGAGTAAAAATGACTAGAATATATTATATGCAGAAAGAAAAAAATACTTTTTAAAATGTCGGATGGCACTTGAGGCACCTAAGATTGTTTTCCGACCTCCATATACAACCGCACACTTGTGAAAACACACATGCCACACCAAAAGACTAGAGAAATAGGGGAAGGCAGGAGAAAGAGAGGAGGAATCTTTCTCCTGGGAGAAACCTATCTTGTCTTGGCTTCTGACTTTTAGCCTCCCGAACTGTAGAACCATTTCTTGTCGAAGCCAAGCCCCCTGTGTTACTCTGTGACAGCAGCCTTGGTCACCTCCTGAGTGTGGCCCTGGAGCTCCCCCCCCCCCTCCAGCAGCACAGCACAGCACAGGGCCTCAGGGAGCCCCGGGGTTTCCTCAGGCTATCTCCTATCTGCCTCGCCCTGAGGGAGAGGCTGAGGCATGAAGAGAGGAAGTTCTGGTTCCCCTCCAGAACCCAGGGATGCCGGGCCAGAGGCTGCCCCACGGGTGAAGCAGGTCCAGACAGGAAGTCTAGCCCGGCACTGTGAAGTGGGAAGCTGTGGTCTTACTGCTTCTTGGGAGAGCTCAGCTTGGGCACCGCCCCTGTTGCTAAGGCCCACTGCACCTCCCACCATGCCTCCTTGAGGCTGGGGTGTGTCAAAGGTCCCAGGAGTTAGCAGGCTGGCTCTAAACATCTCTCTCTTATGCGCTATGCTTTGTAAACCCCATCCTCTCCAGACTCCAATCCCAGGGCTGTGTCCTCCCGGCCCCCCACCTTCCAGGATTCTTACCTGGTGGTCCACAGTAGAGCCCGCAGTCACATCTAACTGGCCACTTTGGTGCTGAGGAGATAGTATCTGGGCTGGTTTTCCTTCCACCTTGAGCTTCTTGCTCTTGTCCCTGGCTTGGATATGTTATTATATTCTAATTGCATTAAAGCAAATGGCTGTGTCCCTCTGTGGCTTCGATCAGCTCTGGGGTCTGATAATCGATCCTGGCATAGTCTAGACGGGAATCGCTTTGAAGCTGTTTTGTGGAAGCGAAGAACACACTTCTCTGAAGTGCTTGGGTTCGGCTACTCAGACTGTAGGTCATCTTTTGGGGGATGGAGTTTGCCCTGGCTCCAGGCAGCCTGGTGATGTCCACGCTACTGATGGAGTGTGGACTGCGCCCTCCCTAGGCTGGTGGGGATCTGTAAGCAGAGATGCCACAGGCTGAAGCTGGAGGATTGTCAGGAGTTCAAGGCTAGCCTTGGCTATACAGTGAGTTCCTAGCCAGCTTAGCTACAAGTCTCTGTCTCAAACAGCAAGAACAACAAAAAGCCCAACAAAACCAAAAACCACCACAATTAAACAACAACAACAACAACCCTGAATATCAACAATAAAAAAGCAACAGAAATGGAACACGAGCTATCAAGTCAGGGAGAGGAGAAATGGAGTATTGGTGTTTAGTACAATTTCTATTCGGGGTAATGGGAAAGTTTTGGAACTAGATAGTGGAGATGTTTGTACAATTATGTATATACTTAATACTACACTTACATTTAAACTTACATATATACACACATATATACAGTGTGTGTATACATATATATATATATAATGTATATATGTATATGTTGATTTTTGAGGCAGGGTTTCTCTGTGTAGTTATGGCTGTCCTGGAACTCGCTTTGTAGACCAGGCTGGCCTTGAACTCACAGGTAGGCTGGTCAGTGCGGATGTTAATGTCCTGGAGATCGAGAGAGGTCAGAGTGATACAGGGCAAGGCAATAGGTGAGCTCATCCCTTCCGTTTTTTATTCCAGTCTTCTGGACTTTGTCCTGCCGGAAGCCTCAGCATGGAGCAGGTTTCTCACAATCTGGAGAGTGTGATTGCCTCCCCTTTGAACAGAGCACAAGGGCCCAGGGCTTTTGCTGAACTCTAGCTAGATTTTAATAGCGCGTTGTCAGTAGCCAAAGAATTTGTTTTCAAATGATACTGGTTTTAGTTTAGTGGAAAAAAAAGCATTGTTCCACGTTGTTTGGACACAATTCTGACAAAAAAAATCCTAAAGGAGGAATGTCAGATGGGGGACGCATACTTACCCCGTGACTTCCGGCTGATGGTCACACTCTGTGAAGTGGTCCTGATGAAGGGCTTCTGAGAGAATATGAGCAAACGAAGGGTCCAGATGGTCCCTCACCTCGTTACTTCTTCCAGCTGTCCTCGGAGCCCGCACTGAGCTCGCTGGCCTGGGGCTGTCCCTTCCCTTCCTTGGACCTCAGTTTCCAGCTCTGTCACCAACAGCTCTGTGGAAAGCAACCAGTTGAAAAGATAATTTTGAGATTCTTCTGTGTTTGTGTTTTATTTTTATATATTTTTTTTTATTTTTATTTATTTATTTATTTTGGTTTTTTGAGACAGGGTTTCTCTGTGGCTTTGGAGCCTGTCCTGAAACTAGCTCTGTAGATCAGGTTGGTCTTGAACTCACAGAGATCCGCCTGCCTCTGCCTCCCGAGTGCTGGGATTAAAGGTGTGTGCCACCACCGCCCGGCTGATATTTATTTTTATATTTATTTATTTATTTATTTATTTATTTATTTATTTATTTATTTTTTTGAGATAGGGTCTTACTATGTAACTATTGCTGTCCTGGAACTCACTATGTAGACTGGGCTGGCCTACATAGTGCTACCACACCCCTCCCAACTTGTTCATTTTTGAAAAATTGGCAAAAAAAAAAATAGCCATATATTTATGTCTCCTGGAAAGCAATGAGGGTCTTAGAGAACTATGAGAGAGGGGGAAGAGAGAGAGAAAGAGAGACAGAGACAGAGAGAGAATTCTTAGCAAGGCCAGGAAAGAACATTCTAGATTTCTAGGGCCTTTGACGGGCTGGGGAGAGCCAGCATGTGGGTCACGTGGGTCTCCAATGACCTGCAGCACTGTGCCCAGTGGCCGAGCTGCGGCCTGGTTCTCCAGTGCAGCCCTGTATATGGTGTCCTGCAGCTCTCTCTTACCCAGCCTCCAGCAAGCCCGTTCTGGATACTTCCCGTTCTCAGCTCCTGTAGGAACGCCCCAGTGCGGAGCTGTCTCCTTCAAGAAATTGTCTTCATGGCTGTCTTGGAGGCAAAGGTTTTCCCACAGGACTGCTCACCACACACTGCTGAGAGAAGGGAGGCACCAGGAAAGACATCCCAGGGCTTGACAGCAGAGGCCTGAAGCACTTGCTGACGTCAGCGCCATCCTGAAGGCAGCTGGAGCGCTGAGTGGATCTGTAATTTCTTCAGCTGAAACCTGGGATGTCAGAGACCTCGGCGAGAGGGCTCTGGGGATGCAGACAAGGAAACACAGAGGAGAGGGGATTGCTGGGACCCCACGTCATGTGTTCAAACGTCACGCTTCCCTACAGGCACAGAAGACAGACACACAGATAATCATTCAAAAATAAGATAACTCCGCTCCACTTCCCTCTTCAAGGTTTATTTTTCATTTTATGTGTATAAATATTTTGCTGCCTGGGTACACATTGCATGTGTGTCTGGTATCCACAGAGGCCAGAAGAGGGTGTTGGGTCCCTTGGAACTGGATGTTGTGGTGGTTGTGGGTCACCACATGGGTGCTGGGAACTGAACCCGGATTCTTTGCAAGAGCAGCAAGTGCTCTTACCCTCTGAGCCATCTCTCTATGCCCCCAATCCAGTTTATTATTCTGAGCCATAAATTAGGACACATGTGAACGAGACTGGTGTACGGTGAGCCCCGAAGTCGGCTTACGCGGCTCTTGTGCCGGCATGTACAATGTTGGTGGCAGGTACTAATGGCACCACAACATGTTTGTGGTACAGGGGAGTAAAAAGCTGCGTATAACTGGTTCACTGCAAGACTAGAGGAGGAGGCATTTGCACTTTTGGGGTACCGCATGGACATGGAACTGAGGTGTTGATGGTACATGATGGGAACCAGACCATCGCACAGCCCTCTCGTAGGATTACCTCCATCACTCTGAGGATGGGGGTGGGCACTTCAGACTTTGGCCCTTCACTGATAGGGCAACAAAGCCAATGGGGATCTGTTGAACTGTTCAGGAGTCGGAACTTCTTTAGGAGTGCCCAGGCCATTTTGTCGTCCTTTTCAAAAACATTATATTTACTTAGTGAGTAGGGCTGTATCCAAGCTACAGCATGCATGCTGAGGTCAGAGGAGACTTGTCAGGAGTCGGCTCTCCTCTGCCACATCGATCCTGGGGCTTGAACTCAGGCCATCGGGCTGGGCAGCAAGCACCTTTCCCTACTGAGCCATCTTGCAAATTCCAGTTCGATTCTTTTTTGTCCTGGAACTTGCTCTGTAGACCTGGCTGGCCTCCAACTCACAGAGATCCTCCTGCCTCTGCCTACTGAGTGCTGGGATTAAAGGTGTGCGCCACTGCCACCTGGCTCAGACTTTGGTTCTTTTTTTTTTTTAAGATTTATTTATTTATTTATTATGTATACAAAATCTGCCTCCGTGTATGCCCACATGCCAGAAGAAGGCACCAGATCTCATTACAGATGGTTGTGAGCCACCATGTGGTTGCTGGGAATTGAACTCACGATCTCTGGAAGAGCAGCCAGGGCTCTTAACCACTGAGTCATCTCTCCAGTACTCCAGACTTTGGTTCTTAATCCTAATATGTCATCTTTCAAACAGCTCATTTCCCAGAAAGGGAAACTGAGGATCAGAGAAACAGGGTGCTTAATCCAAGGTCACAAAGCAAAGTAGTGTCAAGGCAGGAACTGGGATCACTTACCTAGGTGTCATGCCCAGCTCCTAAGCAGTACCACAGGTAGGGGTGCGCCAGGCGGGCTTTTCCTCAGGCGGGCTTTTCCTGGAGACTGTGTTAGAGCCTGGCAACAGGTGCTTCCCTCTCAGCAGTCTGGGGGAAGTATGGGGAAT
This sequence comes from Microtus ochrogaster, assembly GCF_000317375.1. NCBI lineage: Eukaryota > Metazoa > Chordata > Mammalia > Rodentia > Cricetidae > Microtus > Microtus ochrogaster. The sequence continues at coordinate 40,881,120 of NC_022014.1, forward strand.
GGCGCACTGCTAGCCACAAAACCCTCATGTCCTGGGCCCTGGGGGCACTGTGCCCACTCAAAATCCTATGTAATTGGAGGCAAATGAAAACCACATGTCTCTGATTCATTTGCAGTTAAGTCTTCAAAATGTGTTTGAAGAGCTGTGACTCGGAAAGCCCTTGGAACCTGCTGTAATAATATAAATAAGACCTAGCTCTCATTCCTGACCCCCGCTGCAGGCTGGCCTTACTCCCCAGTCATAACCAGAGCTCATGCCTGTTTCCGGTGGCTGAGAAGAAAGGCAAACACTCAGCCTTGGAAAACTATTATGGGACAGGAGGGCGCAGTTCTCAGGATGTTTAAAGTGGTGCAGTGGGTACAGACCCATTGTCATCTTGACTGGATTTGGAATCACTTAGGAGACATACCTCTGGGCATCCACGTCAAGGGGTTTCTAGAGATGGGGAGGTTTAGCTGATGTGGTAGTTTGAATGCAATTTCCCCCACAAGTTCATAGGGAGTCGCACTATTAGGAGGTATGGCTTTGTTGGAAGAAGCATGTCACCACGGAGGCAGGCTTTGAGGTCTCCTATATGCTTAAGCTACACCCAATGTCTCAGTTCACTTCCTGTTGCCTTTGAATCAAAGATGTAGAACTTTCAACTCCTTCTCCAGCACCACATCTGCCTGCACGCTGCCGTGTCCCATTATGATGATAATGGACTGAACCTCTGAGCTGCAAGTCACCCCATTAAATGTTTTCCTTTATAAGGGTTGCTATGGTCAGGCAGTAGTGGTGCAGGTCTTTAATCCCAGCACTTTGGAGGCAGAGGCAGGCGGATCTCTATGAGTTGGAGGTCAACCTGGTCTACAGAGTGAGTTCTAGGACCATCCAAAGCTACAGAGAAACCCTGCCTTGAACAACAACAACAACAACAACAACAAAAGAGTGGCTGTGGTCATGGTGTCTCTACATAGCAAAAGAAACCCTGACTAAGACAGCTGAGGAAGAGGGAAGATCTCCTCTGAATATGGATGGCACTATCCCATGAACAGGTGTCTTTTTTTTCCCTCCCGAGACAGGGTTTCTCTGTGTAGCTTTGGAGCCTGTCCTGGAACTCTCCCTGTAGACCAGGTTGGGCTCAGACTCACAGAGATCTACCTGCCTCTGCCTCCTGAAAGGTGGGATTAAAGGTATGTGCCACCACTGCCCAGCGAACTGGTGTCTTGAACTAATTATAAAGGAGAAAAGGAAAAAGTGAACAGAGAACCAGCATTCATCTCTCCTGCTTCCTGACTACGGATGTCATGTGACCAATCAGCCACCTGACTTTCCAGCCACCATGCTTTTCCATCATGATAGACTGTATTCTCTTAAACTGTGAGCTCAGAGGAGCCCGTCCCTCCTCCTTCCCTCCCTCTTTCCCTCCTTCCTTCCTTCCTTGCTTCTATCAGATATTTTTTCACAGCAATGAGAAAAGGAACTAATACACTTCTCTAATTTGGAAACAAATACTTGTTTCCAATAGAAAAGTAGATAATAAATTATGATCAACCAACACCATTTAGCAGTGAAAAGTGTCAAAATAGATGATATTCATAGACATAGTTTTGAAGTTACAGGTGAATGCAAGGTCTGAACCCAAATGTTAAATTTTTAAACATTGAGATGAAGCTATAGCTCAGGTGGTAGAGTGCTTGCCTACCATATATGGCATAAACTGCATGTACTGTTACATGCCTGTAATCACAGCACCCAGGAGGTAGAAGCAGAAGGATTAGGAATTCAAGAGCATTCTCAATTATATATTAAATTTGAGGCTAGTTTATAATAGGAGATTGCACTTTTGTTTCCAGGCTGCTCAGACTCAATCAATCACACAGAAACTATATTAATTATAACACCGTTTGGCCAATGGCTCAGGCATATTCATAGCTAGCTCTTACATTTTAAATAAACTCATTTCTATTATCATGAGGATGTGGCTTACTGGTAATGGTCTGGCATCTTTCTCCTTCAGCAGCTACAGCTACATGGTATCTGTCTGACTCTGGCTTCTTTCTCCCTGCATTCAGTTTAGTTTTCCTGCCTACCTATATTCTGTCCTGCCATAGGCCAAAGAAACTTCTTTAATAACCAATGATAATAAAACATATTTATAACATACAAAGGGGAGTCCCCCATCACTAACCTGGGCTACATGAGACCTTGTCTCAAACAAACAAGGACAAAAACAAAACAAAACAACAACAACAAAACAAACAAGGACCAGAATGAAAGCTTCCAGAGTGTGCCCTCCATATATGACAGGGAAATATCATGAAATATCAACAATATGGTTGCCTCAGTAAGACACAAACAATGACAACACCAGTTGTCATGCCAACACAGACTGAGTAAATTTCACAAGGCCCCTACCTTTAGATGAAGAGATACAAGGAATTAATGACTAGACAGAAGGAGAACCAGTCTTTCCCAGGGATGAACCTCTGATAGGCTAGCCAAATCCAAGGGGTTAGCCCTAAACATATATGCACACAAGCAGCAGTAAATGGATTCAGAAGGAGCAGTATTTTTCCATTTATCCACATACATAAGTACCAATAATAGGGGCTTATTTATGTGTTTTATGTACATGAGTGATCTATCTGCATGTATACCTGCATGTCAGAAGAGTGCATCAGATTTCATTACAGATGGTTGTGAGCCACCATGTGGCTGCTGGAAATTGAACTCAGGACCTCTGGAAGAGACCATTTCTTGACCCACATGTAGTAATAATAATTAAGGAAAAAGAGGCCTTGAATTTGAGAGGGAAATATGGGAGGAGTTAGAGGGAAGAGAGTGGGGAATGATGTAAATGTAATATTCATATATGAAATCAATTATAAAAATAAAACTAGAAGAGAAGAATGAAATTTAATAACTAAACAAATAAAGAGAAAAACCATAAATTCCATGTCAGAGATGGACAAGGAGGTAATGGTAGAGATATTAAATTATCTACCATAATGTATTAAATGGTACAGATATTAAAAACATTGATGGGGGGGCTGGAGAGAGGATTTAACAGTAAGAACACTACCTGCTCTTCCAGAGGTCTCGGGTTCAATTCCCAGCACCCACATGGCAGCTCACAACCATCTGTCACTCTAGTTCTAGGGTATCTGAGGCCCTCTTTTGGTCTTTGTGGGAACCACATACATGTGGTACATAGACACACCTGCAGGCAAACACATCCATACACATAAAATAATAAAATTAAATTCAAGAAAGAAACTGTGGTGGTTTAAATAAGAATGCCCCCATAGGCTCATATATTAGAGTACTTCACTGTCAGTTAGTCGAACTGTTTTGGAAGGATTAGGACATGTGGTCTTGTTAGGAGAGGTGTACTTACTGGGTGTGGGTTTTGAGGTTTCAAAAGCCCATGCCAGACCCAGTCTTGATCACTCTCTGCCTGCTGCCCACAGCTCAGGAGTAAGCTCTTGACTCCAGTGCCTGCCTGCTGCCCACAGCTCAGGAGTAAGCTCTTGACTCCAGTGCCTGCC
>NC_022014.1:40885197-40919113 GCF_000317375.1 Microtus ochrogaster
GTAAGCTCTTGACTCCAGTGCCTGCCTGCTGCCCACAGCTCAGGAGTAAGCTCTTGACTCCAGTGCCTGCTGCTGCCATTCTCCCTGCCATGATGATCATGGACTAACCCTCTGAAACTGTAAGCAAGCCACTAATGAAATGCTTTATTTTATAAGCTGCCTTGGCTATGGCATTTTTTCCCAATAGTTACACAAAGATAGAAAAATTTTTAAAAAACCGTTAGTGGAGATAGCTGGGGAGATGACTGATAGGAGTTTGTTGCTTTTGTAAAGGTCCCAAACATGGTGCCCAATACCCTTGTTGGGCCACTAACAGCCATGTGTAACTCCAGCTGCAGAGCAGCTGATACTCTTTTCTGGTCTCAAAGGACATGCACATATACACACACATTAATAGTAAAATAAAAGTTTCAAAGGTTAAACTGGAAGCATGATAGACATACATATGCCAAATAAATTCAACAAACAGACAAAACAAAGCAAAGGTAGAATAAGAAAGTATATAATAGTAATAGCTTTATGTTCACTAAACTCATAATTAAAACTTTTCCATAAAGAAAATTTTGGTTGGGTATAGTGGTGTACTCTTTAATGCTAGCACTAAGAAGACAGAGACAGATGGATCTCTGTGAGTTCATGGTCAGTTAGGGTTACACAGTGAGACCTTATCTCAAAACAACCAAAGCAACAAAAGTAACAACAAGGATAGACAATTCTGAATATAGATGAAATTGCTGATTAATTTGACCAGATATTCAAATAAGAAAAATAGCATTATCATTTTCTTTCAGAGAATAAAGGGTCACTTTCAGTCTTGTTTTATAATCCAGTATTATCCTCACATCAGTTTTGAGTTAGAAACAAAAAAGAGAATGCTAGGCGGTGGTGGTGCTTGCCTTTAATCCCAGCACTTGGGAGGCAGAGGCAGGTGGATCTCTGTGAGTTCAAGGCCAGCCTGGTCTACAAACTGAGTTCCAGAACAGCTAGGGCTCTATTACATAGAGGAACCCTGTCTTGAGAAAAACGAGAGATGGGGGGAGGAGAGAATATATAATTTACTAAGAGTTCTTGTGAGACACAAAAAATCTTCACAGAAATAAAACAGGGGGTGAGCGAAATCATTGTTGTCTTGGCTTCTTTTCTTGTTACCCTTACAGGCATCTGGTGAGAGTAACTTAAGGAGGGTTGGTTTTGACTCATGGTTTGAGGGGATCCAGTCCCTGTGGCAAGCAAGGCCTGGTGGTGAAAGGCTGAGGTGACTGATACATTGTGTCTGTACTAGGAAACAGGCAGAGATATAAAGATAGGAGATATGAAGGCTGCTCCTGCCACTTCCTTCTTTTTATCCTTTTCTGTGGTGGAGTCTCAGATCCCAGTCTACGAAATACTGTTGCTCACACCCAGGCTGGGTGTATAAGTTGCTTTCTGTTGCTATGATAAAACATCATGACTACACATGACTTATGGGAGAAAGTTTGTTTTGTCTTATGTCTCCAGAAGGCAAATCCGCGAGATGGTGACTGGAGCAGGAAGCTGAGCAATCACATTTCAACCACACAAAGAAAGCAGAGGACATCAACTGGAAGCGGAACAAGCCTATAAACTGTCAAAGGCCACCCCCCCCCCCAGAATGAGATGTGTGCATGTGCTCATGTGGTCATGATGGGGCACTGGATCCCCTGGAGCTGGAGTTACAGGCAGTTGTGAGCTGCCTGACATGGATACTGGGAACCAAACTTTGATCCTCTAAAAGAGCAGTGAGTGCTTTTGACCACCATGCTGTGTCCGAGCAGTCCCTATCTTATACAAAGTACATTGCAATGGCAAGCTACCTGTAAGGAGGGTAGGATCTCAATCTTTATCTTAGGATATATGGTAAAGTTAACTTCATAAACATAAAAGATCTAAATATAAAAGTTACAAAAGTTTATAGGCCTAAACCTGACGCACTTCCTGAATTTTCTTTTTAAATAAGATCCAGTTTTTTTTTCCCCTAATTACGTGTATGCATGCGTTTTTGTATGGGGGGTATATGTAATTGCCCTTGAAGGCCAGAAGCAATGGATTCCCCTGGGAGCTGGAGTTATAGGTGGTTGTGAGCAGCCCAACATGTGGGTGCTGGGAACGGAACACTTCCTCTGAAAGATCAGCAAGCACTCTCAAGCACCGAGCTATTCCCTCTAACCCTGCCTGCCTTGTTTCGTTTCTCTGATGTGGTAGCTCTTGCCTCAACGCACAGAGGCCTCATTCACTACACAGTCTGAGCCCTTCTGCATTTAAATTACAGCCCGCTGAAAACTGTGCAAAGTGTGGTGGGGAGGGGTGAAGGACAGGACTGGACGGGATGGGGTTGGGGACAAACGTGACAACAAAGCATTCAACACAAGAAAAAAGGATACAGAAGTATAAAATGAAGGAACTATCGTCACCACAAGGGAACTCTCATTTACAGATGGGGAAACTGAGGCATGAGCAGTCCTGTGATCTATCTATCTATCTATCTATCTATCTATCTATCTATCTATCTATCTATCCATCCATCCATTGGTTTTTCGAGACGGTGTTTCGAGACAGTCCTAGCTGTCCTGGAACTAGCTCTTGTAGACCAGGTTGGCTTCGAACTCACAGGGATTAGCCTGCCTCTGCCTCCCGAGTGCGGTGATTAAAGGCGTGCGCCACCATTGCCTGGCCCAGGTAAGGTCTTTATGGTTACAGTGCTAGCCATTTGCAGAGCCAAGACTCTACTCAAAGCGAGTCAGACTGAGGCCACACTGTCCCCCTAACTGTGCTTCCAGGAGACCTGGTTTTCCTGCATTCCCTGGCCTAATCACCCAAGGGTCCCTAAGAAAAGGGCAACCCAGGGAAAGAAGGCTTCCCGCCTTCCACCCAAATGTCCACCCTGCCAGCTCTCTCAGATGTAGCAGTGGGAGAGGCAGTCAGGTAGGAGCCCACGTGATTTTGACAGACTGGCCCTTGTCTGGGAGTGAGACCGTTAGAGCCGCACAGTGAGCTCGGGAAAGTTAAAGACCTGTCAGGTTATGATGGATTTTTATTTTTAAGGGTTTCAAGTAAGCTGTAAACATTCACTCCAGACTTACATTTTCCCCTTTTAACACCTGGGAGGGGTAGAAAAGGGAGCAGAAAAGGGGGCGGAGGCCACACCCCCAGTGGAAGGCACTCTGCCAAGCGGGAGCTCTGGGAGGGGGGTAGCCCAAGGCTCTCAGAGGACTCGGGGGCCACTCCGAACCCTACAGTTTTTTCTCTTAGGGCTTTCTAGCGGGGAAGACAACAGCATGAATTTTCAAACAGTCTTTGGGGAGCTGCTTGGGATCTTTTGAGGCAGGAAGGAAGTAGGGGACAGAACGTGAGGTATGGAAGTAATTCTTTTTAATGCATCCACACATGTTGGAAAGGGGCTGTGTTTTGTATGAATTTTTAGGTTTTTTTCCCCTACATTTTGGTATTAAGTTTTCTCTTGAATAACCAACACACATGGTTTTATATTTGTAAACTTCACTTTTAAACAAATAAAAATTAAACTAAAACGAACAATGATCTACAGCTGAGTGCTAAGCTAGCCTGCTAACTTTTTGGGCCGCCCTCTCGCCTGTCACGTCGACCGCACGTTCGTGCCTGCTAATTTTTTAACGCATCTTTCCACCCTCTGTGGCTACCTTTTTTTGGTGGGGGGGGGGTTTCCAAGATAGAGTTTCTCTGCGTAACAGCCCTTGCTGTCCTGGAACTCACTCTGAAGACCAGGCTGGCCTTAGATTTACAGAGATCTGCCTGCCTCTGCCTCTGGAGTACTGGGATTAAAGGCATGCACCACTATTGTCCAGCTGAGGCTCTTTATTTTAAATTATTTGTAAGGTAAAAAAAGGGCCAAGTACACCTTGCTCCTGACTTGACCCCAGGCCCAGGGCTTGAAATCCCACCAATCTCTGAGCTTGCCCCAGAGTCAAGCCACTGAATGCCACCAATCTCCGAGTGTGGAATCCTACCAATCCCTGAGATCCCTGAGCATGACATTCTACCAGTCCTTGAGCTTGCCCCAGAATCAGGCTACAAAAATCCACCAATCCCAATCCACCCTGGAGAACCTTCCCCTAACCGTCCCCCTAAAGAAACCCTATGTCAACTCTGTACTTTGTTCGATTTGCTGCTACTTCTCACCCTAGAGGGAGCCACCTTCCTGGATTTTCTCCTCCCAGGACATCTCTTGAGTGAGTTTGTTATGTGATGTGACACTCGCTGGAGCAGAATCCAGCTGTAACAATTTTAGCCTGAGCCAGAGCAGAGCTATAACATTTTCTCTGGGGAAACGTTCCCCTAGGGGAGCGGAGCTGTAACACCTCAGAGCAGAGCTATAGCAAGTCCATGGGGAAACCCTCCCCTGCCAGAGCAGAATTGTTACACTTGCTGTAAGCTGTTACTCTAACATATTTCCTGGCTTTCCACTGCCAGGGTACCTTTCCATGCAAGTTCTGTTGCTTACATTATTTTTTTTAAAGATTTATTTATTTATTATGTATACAGTGTTCGTGCCTGCCTGCCAAAGAAGGCACCATATCTCATTATAGATGATTGTAAAGCCACCATGTGGTTGCTGGGATTTGAACTCAGGACCTCTGGAAGAGCAGCAAGAGCTCTTAACCTCTGAGCTATCTCTCCAGCTTCCTAAACTGCTCTTGGGCATGGTGTTTCATCACAACAATAATAACCCTAAGACATCCTTTTTCTTTTCTCATCCTCCCCTTTGTTTCTTTGGTTTTTGGTGGGTTTGTTTGTTTTGTCTTGTCTTGTCTTGTTTTGACAGGGTTTCTCCATGTAGCCTTGTCTGTCTTGGAACTCAATCTGTAGACCAGGCTGGCCTCAAACTCACAGAGATCTGCCTGCCTCTGCTTCTGAGAACTGGGATTAAAGGCATGTGCCACCATACCTAGCTAACCATTGTTCTTTTTCAAAAGTGAAGGTTGGACACACAAAGAGATACAAAGGACATATATCGAGAAGAGACTTCATGAAGACTTGGGGGTGAGAGGGAAGATGGTCTCTTGCAAGGCGGGGACAGAGGTTGTGAGAGAAAGCAGCCCTGTTGGGGGCAGTAATCTTGGCATCCATCCTCAGGCACTGAAGGACAATGTATGTCAAGAGTCCATCTGCAGCATGGAGAGATAGCTCAGGAGTTAAGAGCACTGGGTACTCTTCTAAAGGACCCAAGTTCTATTCCCAGCACCTAATTGGTGGCTCACAACTGTCTGTAACTCCAAATCCAGGGAATCTGGTGCCTCCATGGGCATGAGGCACACAGAGAGTACACAATATATATGTACAGGCTAAACAGGCAGAACATTGTATACATAATAAATAAGTAAATCTTTTTTTTAAGAGCAGTTTAGGGAAGAAAGGGTTTATTTCACTTACAGTTTCACAGAACAGTTCATCACCAAAAGTTGTGAGGCCAGAAACTCAAGCAGGGAAGGAACCTGGAGGCAGGAGCTATATAGAGGCTATGAAGGAGTTGCTCCATGGTGAAGCTACTGGCTTGCTCCTCATGGCTTGCTCAACCTACTTCCTTGTAGAACCCAGGACCATCAGCCCAAGGATAGAACCATCCACAATGGGCTGGGACCCCCCCATATCAATCACTAATTAAGGAAATAGCCTACAGGCTTGACTGCAGCTCCATTATACAGAGACCCTTCCTTCCTTCCTTCCTTCCTTCCTTCCTTCCTTCCTTCCTTCCTTCTTTTCTTTCTCTGTTTCTTTTTTCTTTTTGGTTTTTTGAGACAGGGTTTCTCTGTAGCTTTGGAGCCTATCCTGGAACTAGTTTTTGTAGACCAGGCTGGTCTCAAACTCACAGAGATTCACCTGTCTCTGCCTCCCGGGAATGAAAGGCGTGAGCCACCACCACCCAGCTGAGGCATTTTCCTAATTGAGGTTCCCTACCCTTTAGATGATCCTAGTTTGTTGTCAGTAGACAAAAAAACTATCCAGCACCAAGGAAAACAGTTGATGGCTTAGCAGATAAAAGTGCTTACCATGCAAATCTCACAACACGAGTTAAGTCCCCAGAACCTCCCCATTACAAAAACAGAAAAACAAACAAATAAGATATCAGCCACATGAATTAGAGTCCCCTTGTTATGGCTCCATTTTTAACATAATCGCCTCCTTAGAGGCCTAATCTTCAAATGGTCACATTCTGAGGTTCTGGGAGATGAATCCTCAACTTTACGTGGAGTGAAGATTGGGCTAGGGGATTCAGACTCCGCCCAGAACAGAGGAGGAGTTGGGAGATTCAGACTCCGCCCAGAACAAAGGAGGAGCTAGGGGATTCGGACTCTGCCCTCAACAGAGGAGGAGCTGCTGCCGCTTCGGAAACATCAGTTCAGCCCAACCAAGGCAGGGGCATCTCATTTCCTCAGGGGACATCTTACAGAGAAGGGAAACCTGCCTCTGCCTCCATCCCCTCCTAAATACCCGGCTGCTACCCACAGCACCCTCTGCTCCCTGCCGGTGTTTTCCTCACACACTGACAGAGAACTGCCTCTGATTAGGAAGATGGACAGGAAATGATGGCACCCACTGTCACTTACTGAGCATCCTAAGTGAGCCAGGCACACTGCCAACGTTATCCAAACTTCCCAACAGTCCTTCAAGGTAAACATCACAGTTATATCACTTAAATGACACAGAAGCCAAGAGTAAGGGCACAGACCTGTAACCCCAGCTTCTCATCATCTGAATCCCGCCCGAGATTACAGGCACGCACCCCCTCGTCCTTGCCTGGCCATTTTTTTTTTTTTTTTTTTTTTGATTTTTCGAGACAGGGTTTCTCTGTGGCTCTGGAGCCTGTCCTGGAACTAGCTCTGTAGACCAGGCTGGTCTTTTCTTTTTTCTTTTTTTTTGGCATTTTTGTTGTTGTTGTTGTTGCTCATCTTTCACAGGAGCGATTAGCAGCAAAAGCCCAGAATGTCTATCACAGTTATCACTTCCGTTTTACAGAGAAGAAAATGAGGCTCCGAGAGAATGGAGTGAAGTGGTCTGGTGGTGGCTCCTGTCTGCCTGCCTATTCCAGTGGTCCGCACACGACACTGGCTGCTTCTCCAACTCTGGGAAGAAGATTGACAACTTGCAACTGCCGTCCACCTATGGGTGGCCTCCTTACTTGCCCTCAGAAGACAGCTCCCAGTGCTAGGAAGGGGCTGGAAGCCAAGTTGAAGTCAGTGTGTGTGAGTCGCTGAGGGTCACCCCAGCATCTTCTAAGCTACTCGGGAGATGTTTGTGTGGCTGCAGAAGCAGGGCTGGGGCTTGGGGTGCAAGAAAGAGGGAATGACAGAGAGGCTCTCTCAGACTGGAAGGACATGGGGAAGGGAGACAAGAGAGGAAAAACGAAGGAGGAATGATGAGGGAAGGGCAGGGACATGGAATAAGAGAGAGATAGGCAGGGTCCCCACAGTATCCTGGATCTCCCATGATTCCCAGGGAACCTTGTGTATCAGCTTCATGAGGTCAACTCTGGGACACGGGATTCTCAGACAGTGACTTAGCCCAGTCAGGGGCAAAACACAGACAAGAGCTGCATCCTCATTTGGGTCCTCATCTGGTTCCTCACCTGGGTCCACATCTGGATCATCCGGATTCCCATCTGGACCCCCATCTGGGTCTTCAGTTGTGTCCTCACCCAGGTCCCCATCTGGATTCCCATCCTGGTCCTCATCCAGGTTCTCCTCTGAGTCCTCATCCAGATGCTCAATGGGTCCTCACCTGTGTTCTCATCTGGCTCCTTACCTGGGTCCGCATCCAGGTCCTCATCTGGATTCTCTTCAGGGCCCTCACGTAAACAGGGGACTGGCCAGTCCAGCTTCCCGGTGTCCACTGGTGGGGGACTATTGAGCAGACACGCGGCAGGTGCCCACGTGGAGCAGGAGCTGGGCACACCTGTCCACCCCTCTCACCCCAGGCCCCGTGCAGCACCTCTACAGGCTCAGCAGCAGCCTCCAATGGCACCTCTAGGCAACCCGCTGGGGCATGGGGGGGGAGGGGACACTGAAGGCCCTGCCCAGCCCTCTGTGCTCCCTGTCTCCTGACACACAGATCTTTTTCAGCCCAACTGCAGGAACCCTGCAGCTGATTTAGGAGCATGCTCAGGGCCCAGAATGTAAACCATCTCTCACCAGGAATGTGTAAACACCCATAAAGCAAAGGATTTGGGGCCCGGTCATGTGGGCCAGCGGCCCATAAAACCTTGGTATTGATCTGGACTCTGCAGCAAGCCTGTAAGCCGAGAGATGATGGAGGGGCTGCATCTTGGAAACCTGTAATCTCCCACCATACATCTGAGGTGGCGTGTTTGAAGTCCTACCCTGAGTTATTTATATTACTTTCGCAGTGTGTATTGAAAGGGCATTAGCCCAAACTCCTGGCAACGGGGCTTCCAGGGTCCCGGCCACTTAGAAATATGGAAGGAAGGGGACAAGGGAGTCCCCTAGAGCGGCCTGTGCTCCAGTTTTCTGCCTCGTCAGATAATCAAAGCCAGACCATCCAGGGCACACTTCCTCAAGTCAGCTGCACAAGGGCTGCTTACCCATTCTCCCATGTCTGCCACCTGATCTACCATGTACTACATAATTGTGTCTGTCTGTCTGTCTGTCTGTCTGTCTGTCTGTTTGCCATACTGGGGATGGAACCAGGGCCTCTTGAACACTAGGCAAATGGCTCGTCGTGAAGCTATACACCAGCGGCTGCTTTTTATTTTAAATGACAACTCTTTTAAAATTTAGCTTTATTCTGAAATGTTTGTGAGGCCCTATCTGCTATCGGAGTTTTATTTTATTTTTTTCTTAAGTACATTAAAATAAGTTCACAGGGACTGATAAGATGGATAAAGTAGATAGTAGATAAAGGCACTTGCTGCTAAACCTGAAGACCTGAATTCAAATCTCAGAACTCACAGACCAAGCTCCTGAAATTAAACATCTGACTTCCACACCTATGCTAACACACACACACACACCAATCAATGTAAAAAATTTTAATATGTTCATAACACATAATGTAACACAACCTGACAGATGTCATCCTGGGCAAGGCGACTCACATCTGTTATCCCAGTGTTTGGAAGGCAGAGGCAGAGGGATTTCCAGAAGTCCAAGGCAAGCCTGGGCTACAGAGGGAGACCCTGTTCAAATGACATCAGCATCATGGGGTGGGGGAGGTTAATGTCCACATAAAACCACCCGGCCACCAGAGGACTGCACTTAGAAAGTGCTGACAGCGTTGGACATGCAGATATGGGGACCTGAGGGCTTCCACAAAGTCCTTCAGGTGCATAGGGGCTGACTGGGGGCAGACAGGCTAACAGAAACAGCTGCCGACCCACTGAAGAGTTAATAGTACTCCACACTTAGTGGAAGCTCCTCCTGTCTGCTTCCACCTGAACCAACACTGATGAGATGGTTCCTTTCACTGTCTCGATTTTACAGAGGAGGGATCACAAGCCCAGAGCTTACATCATGTGGCTTCTCCACAAAGACTACAGAGTTAGGTGTGCATCTGTTTAACTTCCAACTCTTTCAGTCTATCTGCCTGTCTATCTGTCTGTAATCCAAGTTGCCTTGGGAATTTACTGGGTTGTCAGGCTGACCTTGAACTCATAGTAATCCTCCTGCTTTAGCTTCCCCCTGGGATTATAAGTGTGTGCCACTTCACCCAGACAAAGTCTGGTACCCAATCATCGGGAGAAGAGAGGGGAAGAGAGGAATAGAAGGAGATGCCTGCTTGTTGCCTGGAATTTGTGTTGTGTCTTTCTCCGCTCATCCGCTCAGAGTTCACAAAATCTCCATAGCAAAAGCTGCCTCATAGGACAGTGTCCTGCCTAGTGCCTTGGCCACAGATCTGGCATGACGCTACAGAAGGCGGCACTCTGTCGTTTACATCATCGGCTACTGGGGATCCACTCGGGGCTCCCATTATGTCAAAGTCTACATCTGTCTTAGTCATGTTCTAATGCTGTGAAGAGACACCATGACAAAGAGGCATCTCATAAGAGAAAACATTCAGTTGGGGTCTGGCTTATAGTTTCAGAGGCCTAATCATTATCATCGCGGCAGGAAGTAGACGGGTCTGGCAGTAGCTGAGAGCTTTACATCCGGGTCCAAAGGCAGCAGGGAGCCAGAGAGAGAGAGGGAGGGAGGGAAGGAGAGAGGAAGGGAGAGAGAGAGAGAGAGAGAGAGAGAGAGAGAGAGAGAGAGAGAGAGAACCTGGTGGTACTTTTGAAACCTCAAATCCCATGCCTAGTGACATCTCTGAGAAGGCCACACTTCCTAATCCTTTGCAAACAGTTCATCAGTTGGGACTAGGCATGCAAATATGTGAGCCTATGGGGGCCATTGTCATTCAAACACCATAGCTTCTAAATGAGGCTATTTAAGTCCCATGTGCAACAATGGGTTAACATCCAAAGTATAGAAGGAATTCAAATAACTCACTTACAAAACCCACAAATAACCTGATTTTTTTTTAACATGTGCATTGGTGTTTTCACTACTTCTATGTCTGTGTGAGGGTGTTGGATCCCCTGGAACTTACAGACAGTTGTGAGCTGCCATGTGGGTGCTGGGAATTGAAACCGGGTTCTTTGGAAGAGCAGACAGTGCTCTTAACCCATGAGCCATTTCTCCAGTCCCAAATAATTAGATTATTAAAACAGGAGGCTGAAGGGATGGTTCAGCGGTGAAGAGTACTTGCTACTCACACAGAGGATCAGGGTTTCGTCCCTGGCACTTACGTTGGGTTGCTTAAGGCTTCCTGTAACTCCAGCCCAGGAGATATGATGACCTTCAGCTACACTTGCTCTTGCATGCACACACACACTTTTTTTTTTTTATTTTAAAAATGGGTAAAGGAGCTGAGTGGTGGTGACACATGCCTTTAATTTCAGCACTTGGGGGGCAGAATCAGGCGGATCTCAGTGAGTTCGCAGCCAACCTGATCTACAAAGCGAGTTCCAGGACAGTCAGAACTCTTACACAGGGAAACCCTGTCTTGAAAAACAAACAAACAAACAACGACAAAAAAAAGCAACCAAAAAAAGCATCAATGTGAAAAAATAGATAAAGGACCTAAATAGACATTTATTGAATAAAGAAATAGGAAAGACCAACAGAAGAGTTGTGGGGGATGGTTACAGAAGTGCCCTGGGGTGTTGTTACTGCCAGTGTCCCCATCTTGCACACACAATAACAGAAACACATGCAGAGAGAGGAGAGAATGCTTGCATATTGTTGGCAGGGTTATACACACACACACACACACACACACACACACACACACACACACACACATGTCGGGTGGGGTTTGAGTTCAGTTCCCAGCACTACCTAACTGCATATGGCAGCAAGTGCCTGTAATCCCAGCCCTTGGGAGATGAATGAATGAGGATAAGAAATAAGAAATTCAAGGTCATCCTTGACTAGGTAGTGAGTTCAAGGCCAGCTTGGTCTACTTGAGATCTCAAAACAAAAGACCCGATTTGGGAAATAAGATTTTGGAAAATGTTTGCTGAGTTCTTAGAAATGGAAGAAATAAAAATGTGGATTGTGTTCAATTCATTGGCCAAATCCATTTTATTGTTAAAAAAAACTCAACAGCAGGATTTGTTGTGCCTCTTCATGTGACCCGAAGTTTTTCACCTACAAAGAGAGAGAGAGAGAGAGAGAGAGAGAGAGAGAGAGAGAGAGAGAGAAAAGAAAGGAAGGAAGGAAAATGAAGGAAGAAAGAACAAACAAACGAAAGAAAGAACGAATGAACGAAAGAAAGAAAGAAAGAAAGAAAGAAAGAAAGAAAGAAAGAAAGAAAGAAAGAAAGAAAACCTCGTATTAGTGGTGACTTGGAGGGCAGAAGCTATGACAAGTGACGTGGACATGGATGAACATTCCTTAGAGTTCCAGGCCAGTCCTCAGGCTGTTCCAACCCCCAGGGTGGGGGCAATGCAGCCCAAAGCCAGGCTGCTGGCATTGATCCTCAGGGCGCTTGGGAAACCAGGCTCTTTCCTGCCAGCAGAACTCAGCCACAAGGAAGACTGAGTTGATCCTCTACAAATGGGAAGAATTTCCTCTTAAAAAACAAATCGTCCATGTCTGTGTCCACATTCCCTTCAAAAGGCATGCCTTCCCTAAGTCTTCTGGGGTCACTCTTCTCCCACCTCTGAAACTGAGATGCAACCCAGGGCCTCCCACATGCCAGGCAAGCGCTCCAACAGCAGGCTATATCCCTAGACTATTCTATGTTTTTAGTTTGACATAGGATCTCTCTAGGTTGCCTAGGATAGCCTTGAACTGGCTCTGTGGCCCAGGCAGGTTCCAAGCTTGCTGTCCTCTTGACTGAGTCTCGCAAGTAGCTGGGGTCACAGGTGCATCCCAGAGTCCACCCTAGGGTTTGTATCGTCCTTGTGTCTGGTAGTCATACAAAAGCTTCTGTTTTACTTTGCTTTATTTTATTTTATACAGGGTTTCATGTATCCCAACTTGGTTTCAAATTCATGATGTAGTTGCGGATGACCTTGACTGTCTGGTCCTCTTGCCTCTACCTCCATCTCCAATTCCCTCCAGTGCTGGCTGGGGTTATAAATATGTACACACAGGGTTGGTCTTCATCTCTGTCTCTCTGTGTGTGTGTGTCTGTCTGTCTGTCTCTCTTTCTCTTCCTCGTTGTGTTTCTCTGTCTTTCTAGAAATTGTCTTTGATTGTGTAGATCAATTTGGCCTCAAATTTTGTGATCCTCCTGCCTGGGATGACAGAAATGCAACACCACATTCAGCTTCACCTGGAGGTCATTTGTGACTGTGGTGTGGTATGTGTGTGTGGTGGGTGTAAGGGTAAAAGTAAAATGCTGCAGGTTCCCCAAGTGGCTGCAGTGCGCAGCAGGTCCCGAGACCACGCTGCAGGTCTCTGAAGTGGTGGCAGGCAGCAGGCAGTGGGTCCTGAGAGAAGCTAGTCCCAGGGAGAGATGGCGCAGTTCCCTGAGCAGCTACACTGGGCCATGAGTCCCAGGCAAGGAGCTGCCTGATGGACGAAAGACTTTGATGGGGCAGCCAGTCCCATGAGGAGAGACAGATAGATGGACATGCCATGAGACCACACCGCAGGTCTCCGAAGGTGGCTGGTCCTGGTCAGGGAGCCACATGGTGGGAGAGAGACAGAGACATAGATAGGCACACCATGCAGAATGAGGTTGGATCTTTATTTAGTGGTTATGGAGGAGAAAGGGGAGAAGGGGAGAAAAGCAGAGAGAGAGAGAGGCAGAGAGAGAGAGAGAGAGAGAGAGAGAGAGAGAGAGAGAGAGAGTAAGGGGAGAAGGGAGAGACAGAAGCTTCCTCTTCAAGAGGGAAACCAAAAAGGAAGGGACTCAGGCTGGAAACTGAAGATCAACTCACCTCCACAGATAGGGGAGGAAGTGGGTGTGACTTGTCTCTTAAAGGGACAGGACAGACCATTACAGTGGTGGTAGGGGGAACAGAGGTTGACATCAGTGTCTTCCACTGTGATTCCTCACATTATCTTTATAGATGGTCAGGGTCCTTCACCAAACCATGAGTTCACAGTCAACTAGAGTGGCTGGTTAGTGAGACCCTGAGCTCCTCCTGAGTCCACCCCTGTCACCATCCCCAGCTCTTGGGTTACAGACCTGCACAACCACGCCACTTTTAGAGTCATCCTTGTTGAATTATATCTTTATTATTTACTTATTTATTTATTTGTTTGTTTATTGAGACAGGGTTTCTATGTGTAGCTCTGGTGACTAGCTCTGTAGACCAGGTTGACTTAAACTCAGAGATCCACCCCACCTGAGTGCCAGAATTAAAGGCACCTGTCACCACACCTGCCTACTTATTTTGATTGTTGGTGTTTTGGTGTGTATGTCGGGGGCTATCACATGCATGGCTCAGTGTAGATGTCGGAGGATAACTGTGGGACCCACTCTTCTACCATGTGGTTCTTGGGGTATCTGACTCACATCCTCAGGGTCAGCAGCAGCTGCCTTTACCAGCTGAACCATCTCTCCAGCCTCCATGGCTTTTCATGTGGATGTTAAGGAATCCAAACTCAGGTCTTCAGGTTTGCTTGGCAGGCAATTTACCTACTTAACCATTTCTCTAGGCTCGTTAGCCTGGAGAGGTTTATTTTTTGTTGTTTATTTTTTTTGGACAGGCCCCACTATGTAGCTCTTGCTAACCTGACTTGGCACTTGCTACTGCCTGCCTCTGCATTCCACGTGCTGGAATTGAAGACATTCACCACTATGCCAGGGCTCCACCTGAAGGGTTTGTTTGTTTGTTTGTTTGTTTATTTATTTATGTTTTTTGAGACAAGGCTTCTCTGTGTAGCCCTGGCTGTCCTGGAACTAGTATCAGGCTGGCCTTGAACTCACAGAGGTCTGCCTGCCTCTGCCTCCTGAGTGCTAAGATTAAAGGCATGAGCTACCACCGCCTGGCTCTTCCCTAAAGTTTTAAAGAGAGATGGCTGGCGGGACTGAAGAGATAGCAGAGCACTTGTTCCCTTACAAATGACCTAAGTTCAGTTCCTGGGTACAGGTTTTTGCCTGATGTCATTTTTGCTTGGCAGGCTACTATTAGCTGAACTGTAAAAGGTACTCAAGGTTGGGACTTGGGTCCTTGGGGCGGAGGACCCTACCTCACAAGCTGTTGTGGTACATTGAACTGCCCACAGACCCTGTTCCCTCTCCTCCCCCTTTTGATCTTACTGCCCCACATCCAGGCCCCTTTCCCCCATTCCCACATTATAGCCTTTGGAGTCACAGGGAACACACAGCAACCAGGCCAATGGAACACCACCTATAGCACCACCTGTCAATGACCATGGGCTGTGGAATCTGTTGGATCCTCAGAACACTGCGGAATGGGTGTGTCTCCACATCCAGTTCACAGACAGGGACAGAGGGCTCAAGATCACTCAGTGGGAGTCACCTTGATGTCCCCCTCCTGGTGACAAGCCACTCCATGTCCCGGTTATCTTTGCTGAACAGGCCTCAAACGGACTCCTTTCCCGCCACACCTACTGCTGTTACTGAGGTTCATGCCAGCCGCTCTCTGTCGCCTCTTACTTTCCCCAGTACTATGTCATCAACTGTCATGACCTTACCCCTTCTCAATACAGTAACCCACAAATGATCTGATTTTAAATCCTTCTTAAAATCTCATTTATTTATTTATGGGGGTGTGTGGGTGGGGGGAGGCACACATAGCATGGCCCATACCTGAGGGTCAGAGAATCGTTTGTGGGAGTCAGTTTCAAGGATTCTCAGCTGGTAGTTTTCTATTTCCCTCCCACTAGGTAGAGCCCAGGGATCAAATCCAGGATGCTATGCTTAGTGGCAAGGGTCTGTACCTACTGAACCTTCTTGCCAGCCCTAATATCTGTTAACATAAACAATACATAAACACACGTATATTCTTTTACGCTCACGCCTGAACGCGACCAGAAGGCACTGCCTTTAATCAGTACCGCTTGCCTAATTTCTTTTCTGATTTAAAACTTAGTTATTTAGTTAATCAAAATTTAGTTATTTAATTAATCAAATATGTATGTCAAAATTTTTTTTAATGAGCTGGGCGATGGTGGCGCACACCTTTAATCCCAGCACTCGGGAGGCAGAGGCAGGTGGATCTCTGTGAGTTCGAGGCCAGCCTGGTCTACAAAGGGAGTTCCAGGATAGGCTCCAAAGCTACAGAGAAACCCCGTCTCGAAAAACAAAAACAAAACAAACAAACAAAAATTTTAATGTATTTACTTATTCTGGTGGGAGGGGGGTTGTGGCCCAGCGTGTGTGAAGGTCAAGGGACTGGGTGCCGGGGTTGGTTGGCTCTCTCTTCCATACCCCCTGCCCACCACAGCTTCCCACACTTCCTGCCAACACCTGTGGGTGTGCCAATTCATTCCATCAACACTTCCTCAAGGATCACTTCATGCTTCCCGTTGCCCACCCACCAGGGATGGTGCTGCCGACTGTGCTGGGGTCAAGCCTCTAGGATCTGCATCCGGGAATCCCACTTTAGGTCACTCACTCATGCGCCTTAGGAGTTGGCCTTTGTTCATCATTCCAGGCCCATGGTGTTTGCTGCTGGTGGCGGTGGTCACATGCTCCAGCTTCTATGGAGGAAGCACACATCTTCTATCCTGCATTTTCCTTCCAACTTCACCTGCACTGGGGTGCTTATCAGAGCCAAGGTCACCCCCTCCTCATCTTAACCCTTCATGGATTCCCCTTGAGCTTGTAAGCACGGCCCAAGCCCTTTCTGGTCCTTGAGCCTCATGCTTGGTCCTGCTCAGTTTCCCAACGCTCAAGCATTCCTGCCCACCCCAGATCCTTTCCAACTGCCATTTCTTCTGTCTGCCTTGCTTTTCCTTCCCCTTCTGCCTGGTCAACTTCTTGACTGGGTCGATATGACTGGGGAAGACCTTTGACCTCCCTGGCCAGAGCCAATCCCCTTCAGAGTTGACTGCTCCATATCTGGGTCATCTGCTTCCTCCAGCTCTATTGCCACCCCTGTGTGTGTCCCCCATAGTTACCTTTGAAAGAAACACTGAAGGGGGGGGGGCACACAGGACACAGGAGATGTCTGAAGCCCTTTTCCCAGGCTCTGCTTGGTTTCCGCTGAGGCATGTTCCTCAGTTGGCTGGCCAGGACTCAGTAGTTCTGATTTTACTGCTGAACATCCTGGGGCCAGCAAGAACAGCTCCTTTGAGGTCCCACCACAGCAGGGTCCTGCTCTGGGCCAACACCACATCCTTCCCTAGTTGAGCCTCCGCCTGCCTGTTGATTGAATACTGTGAGCTGTCCGCTGTGTCTCAAGATTCCAGGTTTTCTCAAAATTGAGTTCTACCTGCATTAATATTATTACTGTTTATTTTTCTTTTTGGTGTTTCAAGGCAGGGTTTCTCTGTGTAGCCCTGGATGACTGTCCTGGAACTCATTTTGTAGACCAGGCTGACCTTGAATTCATGGAGCTCCACCTGCTTCTGCCTCTCGAGTGTTGGCATTAAAGCTATGTGCCACATACCCAGCTTCTTATCATTTTTATTTAAAGGACTTTAAACAATTTTTCTTATTTTTGAAAAGGAAACTTTTAAAAATAGGGAGAATTTTTTAATTATTTATTTTATGTGCATGGTGTTGTTCTACATGCATGTCTGTGCACAAGTGTGTGTCTGGTGCCCATGGAGACCAGAAGAGGGTGTTAGAATCACCTGGAATTGAAGTTACAGCTGGTTGTGAGTTGGTCACGTGGGTGCTGGGAATTGAACCTAGGTCCTCTGGAAGAGCAGTGAGTATTCTTAACCACTGAGCCCACTCTCTTCTTTTTCTCCTTCCTTCCTTCCTTCCTTCCTTCCTTCCTTCCTTCCTTCCTTTTCTCCCTCCTCCTTTCTTTCTGTTTCTTTCTTTTCTTTTTTTCTTTTTTCTTTTCTTTATTTCTCTTTCTTTTTGACACAGGATCTTGAGATGTAAGCCCAGGGTGGCCACAAACTCTCAGCAATCCTCCTGCCTTGACTTCCTGAGTGATGGATGGAACTATAATCATGTATCACCACACCTGCCGAGGAAAGTTAGGGCAGTGAGCACCAGCTGGCACTGGAGCCTGCATCTGGGCCGGGCCAGCCTGCTCGTGGGTCTGGTGGAGGGTCATACCCTCCAGGAAACCATCTCTTTAAACACTAAGTAAGTGCCCAGTGTTGGGGCAGGTCTCCTCGGGCCATCAGGGGTCCTCTCCGGGAGGAGCTGGGGCTATATGTGTGACTAAATGTCCGGGTGCATCTACCCCAGTGGGGGTTTGAGTGACTGTATACATGCCAGCACCCACTGTCACACTTCCTGTCTGGCCCCAGCTGGGGTCAGTCTGTGATAACCAGGCCAAGATCTGCTTTCTTTCACAGCTGGGGCTGCAGAGTGAGAAAAACCAAGGAGGGACTTCCATCCCTCCAGATACCCTGAAAGTCAGAAGGCCAGCTGGAGCTCTGGCTGGTGACGGAGCCACCCAGGGAGGGACCTGGTTCTAAAATGGTCTTTTCAACTGCTTGGCAAATAGGGCATTTTATGGGGGACTCCCTCTAGCCTCTCTGGGCTTCTGTAAGGGACTTGAAGCCTTCCTAGGTCAGGTTTGTCCTCCAGCACCTGTGTGGTGGATGTGATTTATGGGCACCATCAGCTCTGTCTGCAGATGAAGAAGGGCACAGAGAGGCTGAGTCTGCCAGAGTCACACAGCTGGCAGGAGATTTGTGGCTGGCCCATGGCCAGAAAACAGAAACGGGGAGAGACCTATAGAAGAAAGTCACTCTGGTTTTGTTTTTGGTTTCTCTGTAGCCCTGGCTGTCCTGGAACTCACTCTGTAGCCGAGGCTGGCCTTGAGCTCTCACACTGCCTCCTGAGTGTGGGGATTTACAGGCATACACCACTATGCCTGACTTGTCATCCACATCTAGGAGCCAAGAAGATCTGGAGTCCTCCTAATATCCTGTGGACTGTTTCTGAAGCCTCGGGTCTACTCCCAGTTGGGCTAGGGCTTGCTCAGGGTCACCCCGCGAACAAGAAATGAAAGGAGGTGGGTTGGTTTGCCCTAAACCACACCGCGGTCCTCAGGTCCTCTCATGACTTTTGAATAGAGAAACCTTATATTCAGAGACGTTGAATTGGCTGCCTAGGGGCACACAGTAAGGAGGTCAGGGGAGACAGAAGCACAAGCTTGAGCTCTCGTAGCCACTGGGGAAGGAGGTTTGAACCTAGCCCCACTCCCGCCCTGAGCCTGCAGCTCTTCCTCTTAGCCACCTCCTGTCTTCCAATCATTCTCCTCATCCTCCTGCCTCTGCGTCTCTGCCTTGAAGAACCATACACAGTGACGGTGGGGCACGGAAATCGCTTAGCTGCAGAGGAGAAACTGAGGGGCACAATTGCGGAGCTTGGGAGCAGATCCATCCGCTGATTCCCTGGCCTTGTACCCCTTGATGCAGCGAGGCTGAGGGTCTCCTCTGCCTTTGGTCAGTAGTAAACCCTGTCCAAGAATCTCAGCACAGTGGTTCTTGCTTCTTTGCTTTGTTTTTGTTTCTTGAAACAGGGTCTCTTTAGCTCATAGCAATCCTCCCGCTTCAGCTTCTGAAGTATGGAGATACTACAACTGTGTGTCATCATGTCCAGATCTAATGTAGCTTCTTTTTCTTTTTTAGTTCAAGGCAGCCACTCAAGTAGTTCAAGCTGGCTTCAAGCGAGCTGTTTTGTAGCTAAGGATGGCCTTGAACTCGGGCTCCTTCTGCTCCCACCTCCCTCGTAGTGGGATTTCAGGTATGGTCATCGTGCTGGGTTTATGCAGTGCTGGGATGGAGCTGGGGACAAGGAGCATTCCAGGCAAGCACTCTCCTACTAGAGCAGCACTTCTAGCCCTGTAATGTAGTTTCTTTTGCTTTCCTTCAAGCTCCTGGAGGGTACATGTCTATTTCACAATCAGACACTAAAAGGCTCTAGGTCCCCAACACTGAGTCCACTGAGGATGCCCGACTGGGGTTCCCCAAGGCCAGGCTCCGTAGACTTTCTGCCTCTGTCCTCTCCAGTGAGGTCATCTGGTTAGCGAATTCCCTAGGGTTGAGTCCTGCACTCAGCTGGAAACTGCAGGAAGGTTCTGGAAACCAGAACTGTGTTCAAGTGGAAGGCGGACACAGGCGCGGGGCAGAAAAGGAGACATGGGTGCCTGCCTCCTTCCTCTCTAAGCAGTTGGCTTTCTCTAAATGAAGACTGGGCATCATCTTCCAATAGAGCTGAAAGTCCTGGCAACTTTTGCATGCCACCAGCAGGGACCGCGGCAGGGCTGCCGAGCTGACCATCTGTGGACGGCAGGGCTGAGAAGCACAGGCGGAGACTCTCCATGATTCCAAGGAACTGATCCCAATGGACAGACAGCATCTGAGCAGGATGGGGATGCTGCCCAGGCCCCCCTTCCTGGCAGGGTGAGCCTCAAGGGTTGACTGTTGGTGGGATAGGGTGAAGGTAGTATGAAGTGTGGGGACCCACAGCTGTGAGCCTGTTCCACCTTGACTGGAGAATGTCGGATTCTAGCGTCCAAACACCGAGGAGGAGTCGCCCCCAGAGACCACCTCACACACCACAGCCGATGCAAAAGCATGAGGATTTTATTAATTCTGTCATGACAGGGTCCCTCAGCGTTCGGGAAGCCGAGAGGCTTCCAATAGCTGGCACAGGCTACTTTTAAAGGAGAAGGCCATAGAAGCAAGGGGGGTTGTGATTGGCTAATTATTCAAAAGGGCTATTACCAATAATTGGCTGGAGAGCTGTTGCCAGATCAGATGAGGTAAGAGGTCATTTTGACCCCGTTTCCCAGGGGACCGAATCAAAACATACGTATATGGGTAATTGTTCAGGAACTGAGTACGTGCATGTGTAGCTGTTAGGTCCTTGGTTCCCAGGGAAGGAGGGGAAGCGTTATGGCACAGAGGCTGAGAGGATTCAGAGTTGTCAGAAATGGCTTCAGAATTGTCTTAAAGTCTTACAAGGGCAGAGAGTTTGAGTTTATTTTTGCTCTCTCAAAGTTGTTGGTAATAAGTGTGGCTACAAACAAGACAGGATTTTTCTGTGTGGTTTTGGAGCCTGTCCTGCAACTCGCTCTGTAGACCAGACTGGCCTTGAACTCACAGAAATGTGCCAGCCTCTGCCTCCCAAGTATTGGGATTAAAGGCATGTGCCACCACCGCCCAGCAAGAGAAGATATTCTAAAGAGACATTCACCCTCTCCCTTTGGCTATCAGACTACTAAAACAGTGGATCCTAAGAAGCTAGAATTCCCCCATCCCGGGAATCTCATGCTGGGAAAAGGAAAAGGCTGAAGTCTCTTGAGAACCAGGGAAGAACTTGTCCAACCCCCCCCCCCCCCAAATTCACACAATTGTCAGGTCACTTTGCAGGAGAAACTAGAGCCAAGACAATGACAGTCTGTAATGGATGGGACCACACCTTGACCAGGACTGATTGGCTGCACTTGCCTCTTGCCCTCTTATGTAAGCCTAAACCTCATGCTGGGACCCTGAATACCAACTTCCTTCCTCGTGTGGCCACATTGAAGAAATCTCCTTTCTCTGCTTTTCACCATTAGCCTGTCTCCTTAAATGGCTTATTGAGGTGGTGGAACCTGCCTGGGCACTCAGCCTAACATCTCTAGTAACATCACTGGTCCTCAATATAGCAGGACCATACAGACCTGTGCTGGAGTCCTGGCTCAGCTTACCTTTGAACAATGGCCCCCCGGATTTCTATAGGGGTGTCTCTTTGCCTTACCTTAGACCTTTCTGGCCCCCTGGCTGGCTGTGCTCTCTTGAACTCTGCTCCTTGTAGGTGTGATGGACACAGGGCAGTGTCTCCTAGGGAGCAGCCAGAATCCCAACATGGGGGAAGAGGACGGCTGGCCGTCACTGGGAACTATGCACTGGCAGCCCCGTGCTCACTCTGGGGAGGCTAGTGATGTTTGCTGGGCTAGCAGCCCAGCAGGCTATACCCTGCCCAGTCTTCTTGCTGTCTTCCTCACCGACAGCAAGACTGGGCTTTAGACTGGAGATGATTAGGAGGGAGACAAAGGCAGAGGAATTACTCTCGTGAGGAGGAGAAGCCCATCTCTCCCCTGTAAAGATGGTCACTCAGAGACGAGAAAGGTGTGGTTTTCACTCTGAACCATCACCCAAACCGGATGGATGGCTTTTGCCTTTTACTACTTCCCACTGCTTTATTGGACCCTCAAAACAAGGTTGCCTCCCTGTCCCTGGATAAATGGAAGAGGAGAAGAAATTTCTCCCAGGCTGAGAAATTTGCTCTGTGTCACCCAGCCTGCACCCATGGTGGCTGCCTAGTCCCTTCCTTCCTGCTGCTCCATTCTGCTGCTGGCCACGGCTTCTGTCCCCAACCTTGGTCCCCTCAGTTACGGTGGGAAATGAGAGTCACAGGTCACAGGCGCAGGAGTCCAAGCACCGCAAGACGCTGTTGGTGACTGAAGATATTATGAACAGGGGACTCAGAAAACATCTGTGATGATCACCTGTGTGTCCTTCACCCCCCGGGGAGCACTGAATTAAGCAGGCTGACAAGGGCCAGGCTCTTTGGAGCACAGTGGGGGAATGGAGGGCAATTATGTGGTGGCCACCATCTTCCATGAGATAGTGTCATTGGCTCCCATCTTACAGATGAGGGACCTGAGGATTATGGGGGGCGGGTGGCATGGGTGGGTGGACCGACAGGTAACAATCTCGTCCTCACATTCCCCCACCCCTTGAAGGTGCCCCCCCCCCCTCCCGCCAACTGACCTCCATTCATGATTCATGAGATCACCCTGGGTGGTTCTGGGAGGGGTGGTGGTGCTAAGAAGTGGAGAGACTGGATCTGGTCAAGTTGACCTTTTCTCTCTCTTTTTAAGCTGTAGGTCCCAGAGGCTCCGAGCAAGAGAAGGGCAGGCGCAGGAGATGAACCCAGGCCTCCGAGCTCTTTTCCCTAGCCTTTGGTGCTCTGACCTACAAAGGACGGGAGTCCTGTGGAGAGCAGGCCTCAGGCGTGGAGAATAAATGCCGAATGTGTGTGTGATCGGAATGGGTGGGTAAATGCTGCTCCCTTCAGAGAAGCAAGGGACAGGGGCCCGCTTCTAAACGATCAGACAAGGAAGGGCTTAGCCCCTTGGAGGCTCCCCTCTTAGCCTGAGATATTGCTTCCCCAGGGAATTGGGTGCCATCTAGAGGACACTAGGGGCCCAGCAACCATGTCCCCTGAAGAGGGGGCCACCCCACAGCTCCTAAGCTTTTCCTCCCTTTACCATGTTTCTGTCTTCTCTGTTTCCTTTCCTTTAGAAATACAGACAGGAGCCGGGTGGGGTGATGCATACTTTTAATCCCAATCCCAGAGGCAAGTTGATCTCTGGGAGTTTGAGGTCAGCCTGGTCCACACAGTGAGTTCCAGGACAGCCTGGTCTACGTAGCGAGTTCCAGGCCAACCCAGGCTACGTAGTGAGACCCTCTTACAAAAACAAACAAACGAACAAATGAACAAAACTGTAGACTAGGGCTGTGGATACAAGTGTTTGCTGGGCAACCCAAAGCTGAGTTTGGATCCTCTGAACCTACTTTAAAAAAAACAGGCATTGACCAAAGCACCTCCTGTTAACTCCATAGCTGTACAGAGCATAGATGCTAGGCCCTGGGAGGGCTTGCTGGCTGGTCAGCGTGGCTGAAAAGGTCTAGTTCCAGGTTCAGGGAAAGACCCTGCCTCCGGGGAATAAGGTGATGCCTAGTATTCCTCTCTGGCTTCTTCAAAAACTCATATGTGCACAAGCACCATGGTACGCACACGTATGTCACACATTTGCACAAGTCTACACACGCAGATAGGAAATGGGGTGAATCAGGTCCTTATTCCATCCTCACGAGGTCCATGCGTGCCTACACCTACATGTCCCCCTTCTGGAGGCTGAAGCAGGCTGTTTGGTGAGAGGGAGAGTCCCACCGACTGACATCCAAATGGCTGCAGGAGAGACACTCATGCACAGACTAGCTGCCTGTCGATGGGAGATGGCTTCAACGTTCCAAAAGCACGTAACATTAAAAATAAATAAGGTGAAAAAAATAAAATAAATAAATAAATAAATAAATAAATAAATAAATAAATAAATAAGGTGGGACTAGCTCGGGACAGTACACTTGCCTAGCACGTCTAAGGCTCAATTTCTACCCCCAACTCCGGGTGTGTGTTAGGGCAGCCACTCATTTTAAGGCCCAGTAGTGACAATATCTATAATTACAGCACCTGGGAGGATGAAGCTGGGCAATTAGAGCTTCAGGATAGCCCGAGCTACATAAAAAACTATCTCAAGAAGTAAGTACATACATGTTTTACATTTTTAGTTAGTTAGTATGGGCGGTTGGAGAGATGGCTCAGCAGTAAAGAGTACTAACTGCTTTTATGGAGGAAGCAGATCTGATTGCTAGCACCTACAAGGTGGCTCACAACTGTCTATAACTCCCGTTCCAGGGGATTCCATGCCCCTTTCTGACTTCTGAGGGTACCAGGTATGCATGTGGTATGCAGACATACATGTGCGCAAATCACTCATACACACAAGATAAAAATAAATAAACCTATTTATTCAGTGTGCGTGCATGTTGGGGGCGATGCTGCGAGAACAGCTCTCAGGAGTCAGTTCTCTCCTACCCTGTACATTCAGGGACTAGAACTCAGGTCTCCAGGCTTGGCAGCAAGCACCTTAACCCACTGAGCCATTTCGATGGTCCCGTAAGTAAATAAAGTTTATGAATGGATTTATTACAGGGAAAAAATAAAGATAATACCTCCTTCAGAATGAAACTACAATGAAATAAAAATCTGTGCTCATGAACCCCGCTTTGAAACTGGATGTCCTCTCTGAGTGCTTAGTCTGTAGAGTAGGTACCAGCAGCCTTAACTCCAGATGCATAAACCAAAACGAGGCTTGCCCGTGGTGGCTGTAATTGCAGCCTGTGGATCCCTTCCTTCGGAGAACAGTCAATCATTTCGTCCTCTCTGTTTGTCAAATACTCCCATTCACCAAGACCAGGCTTTGAGGCTCAAGCCTCCTCCATCTCTGCTGTTTGTCCTCTGCATGCCTAAGCATAAGATTCAAGCTTCTCTTGGCCCATCATTGATGCATGCAGGGAACGGGGCCTTCACAGCCTCCACGCAGCTGGGCTGCTCATACCTACTCTGCTGTGAGAAGGAGAAACTGGCCTCACCCCAGGGACACTCCTCACGGTGTTTAAAAACTGATGTGCCAAAAAACCAAATACACATGCAGGAAGAGATGACCCGGGCTTGTTGAGGCAGGGCGCTGAGACAGGGGAATGTCTTTGAATCCCGTGGGGAGTAGACTCCCCAGGCCTGCATAGGCAGCACCAGCAGTGAGGAACCAGGGGACCCACCACCCACAAGGGCTTCTGGGAAAGATTGGAAGGCCGATAGAAGGGTGTGCAGGGCAGGACAGGGGGTCCAGAGGGCCTCTACAGCCATTTTTGAGGAGTGCGATCTTGATTCCTCTGCAAAGGAAGTGGCATTGATTTACATTTTTAAAGTGCTCTGGCAGGCTGGGGAGGATCAGAGGGCCAAGAGTGGAAGCAGATGGGTCCTTATCTCTCCTTCCCCACTTTCTGGGCCAGCCTAGGTCTTATCTTGCTTTCTAGAGAGCTCCTTGAGGCCAGGGAGGATGCCTGTCTCAAAGGTTGCAGAGCCCAGGCCAAGCCTGACCATGGACACGGGGTGTTGTGTCTCCAGGCCCAGCTTCAGTCCCAGGAGAAAGTCTGGGACACATTCTGCTCTCTCTCCTTGCCTCCCACCTCCCTTGCCCCGCCTCACTCCCTGGCCCCAGCACCAGGGAATGTTTGACAGAGGCACGTGTTCTCCAAACACAACTTGACGCATGATTTCAGGAGAAACACGCAAACAGACTTCTACCGGGCATCCATCAGGGGAGACACAGGCTCTGTAAACAAAGGCACAGTCCGTCTCCTGCTCTTCCATGCAGACATTTTCCTTGTGAACCTGGCAGCCCCCAGTCCCAGCCTGACCATGTAGGACCACAGCTCCTCAGTAGAACTTCCAGGATACATGGTCTTTGCTCACATATACGAAAACAGATTCAAGCTGCGTTTGATTGTGCCTACCTATACTCCCAATTTTGGGGAGGCTGAAACAGGAGGATTGCTGCAAGTTTGAGGACAGCTTAGACTACATCAAGAATTCTAGGATAGCCCAAGTTACAGAGGGAGACCCTGGAGAAACACACACACACACACACACACACACACACACACACACGAGAGAGAGAGAGAGAGAGAGAGAGAGAGAGAGAGAGAGAGAGAGCACAGAAGCTCAGAGAGACATTGAGTTGATCGTCTAAGATCCCACAACATAACCCAGGATACCAATCAAGCTATTGTGGCCAGTAGACTACATTCTAACACTGCACTGCTCAACTAATAAAAATAGCACCGTCTTAAGTGAGACGTGGAGATACGCTTGGTACTTGGGAGATCGAGCCTGGGAGAGTATGAGTTCAAGGAAACCAGGACGACATAGAGAACCCTTGTTTCAAAAAAAATAACAAGCGACTAGAGAAATGGCTCAGCAGGGAAGAGTATTTGCTCTGAGATCAGGAGGACCAGAGTTCAGATCCTGGCACCCTTGTAATAAGCCAGGCATTGAGCATGCGTGAGTGTGCAATTGTGTACACCCACATACATACACACAAATGAGAGAGAGAGAGAGAGAGAGAGAGAGAGAGAGAGAGAGAGAGAGAGAATAGGCCAAGGCATGGTGTTACATGCCTTTAATCCCAGTACTCAGGAGACAGAGGTAGACTGATCTCTGTAAATTTAAGGCCAGCCTGGCCTACATAGTGAGTTCCAGGCCAGCCAGGGCTACATAGTGAGATCCTGTCTCAAACAACAATGGCAAAGTAAAAGAGTAAATCTTGAAAAATGGAAGTTAACATGTAACAGCAACGAACATATAAATTTAAAAGTCACACACAAAAGATGGTAAGCAGCACACGTTTTGTCCTAAGTGTTTTTGCTAAGTAGATATCATCTGTGAAGAAAGGTTTTCATTCTCCCATTTTTAGGTGGGGAACGTCACACACAGGGAGTTAAGACCAGGCAGTTGTCTAAGTCCTGCTAGGATGTAAGGAAGGTAGCACTTGAAGGGCAGGGGAAGCGCAGGGAGACCCTGGTTCTGTTTTCTGCATGAGTACCCCCTCCACCAACATCCTGTAGGCTGGTCCCTACTCCTAACTTCTACCTCCAAGGCTCCAAGGCTCAGGGAAGGCAGCCGCCCGGGCATGCTCTGTGCAAGGTGAGGAGGCTTGGAGCTTGCATTGTGGGGACAAAGCCTCTTCCTGGCTATGTGGGCTGCATCAGCTCATAGCTGCCTCAGTTTCCCCATGGGCTCAGTGGAGTGACTGTTACAGCCCTGCCCTCTGCACAGCACCTTCTGTGACTCCTAGTGGTGGGGGTAAAGGTTGGGGCAGGATTCCTATGCCCAGAGTCAGTGGAATGTCATGCAGCTTGGTTCTGGGTTTAAAGCCCCAGGGGTGATGCCGGGCCTGGCCTCCTCCATGGGGAGACCCCCCACCTCGGGCTCCAGCCCAAATTGCCAGACACGAGTTTGAGAAGACCACCCCCCCTCCAGGCAGGGTGACCAGGAGCCAGCCGGCTGGCCATTTGTCCACAGATGGGTGTGCAGATAACAGGCGTCTGGAGATAAGGCAAGGGGAAGAGAGCCAGGCCACGCTAGCCCAGCAGAAGCCCGAGCTGGAGTAGTCCAGGCGCCTGCAGAGTGCTGCCTCCCAGCCCTGGGGCCAGCCAGCAGCTCCCCCTGCCATACTTCCACTGGGCCTGCTGGCCTTCCCTCTCCAGCACTTCCTGCCTTTGCCAAACTGAATAAAACCAGCAAACTTATGCGGATTTGTGAGAGGCTTACAGAGAGTCCTGGGCTAGTTCTGGAGTTGGCTTGGCAACCAGCCTATGACGTCCCTGCCCCGAGTCCAGTCTCAGGATGTTCAGCTGCACGGTGAAACAGAGACTCTTACTGTCCTCTCCCTTGCTGATGAAAAATCCAAAGGAGGAAACATTAGGTCACAGCTAGAAACCAGCGTCTCTGGGATCCCAATTCAGGCAGTCTGGCCTCGGGGGTGGCCTTTCTACTGCTTCAAATGTCACCTATGATATTACTGTACAAAGAAAGAAAGAAACAGCTGAACCTATTTGGTTTATTTTTTTCTTTGTTTTGCTTTGGAGATAGTGTCTCTCAGGATCCACACGGGCCTCAAACTTACTAAGTAGGCAGGATAACCTTGAACTTCTGCTCTTCTTCCCTGTACCTACAGAGTGCCGGGACTACAGGTCTGTACCCCACACTAGGTCATGCTGTGTGTGCTAGGGACTGAACCTAAGACCTCCTGCAAATATTCTACCAACTGAGCTGCTTCCCCAGCCCCCATACATTTCCATGTATGTTTACTCCATATTTGGGAACATAGACGACCATATGGTACACAACCACACTTCAGTCCATGTCAGATCACAGATAGGAGATTACGTCTTCTGGAAATTACGTCTTCTGGTGACGCGACTGTCGTGTAAGGTCAGGCCTCTGCCTGCGGAGTAAGGAGATTGATTGCTCCTTGACGCACTTCTCAAGAGGCTCCCTGTCAGGAGACATAATTGTAGTGACAGCACTGGGTAGCAGAGCTGAGCTGCTCTTCCATGCCTTTGCTGTGAGACCCGAAAATGTCCCCAGGTATGGTCAAATAGTCAAAGCAGCCATTGCTCTGCAGGAGACTACGGAGAAGGGTTTCCCTGGCTTAGGTCTGTGCGCAAGCTTGACTTGTTGAAATCGGAGCAGCCGTTGATAAAGACGGAAAGAGAAGGGTCCAAGTGATGGATGGAAGGGTTGGGGAAGGACAGAAAAGATGAATGGTCACTGACGGAAGGAACCAGATGAAAAAGTAGAGCCTGAGCTGGGTGGGTGGCAACTCCTTTATCCCAGCACTCAAGGGGCAGAGACAAGTGAATCGCTTTGAATTTGGGACCAGCCTGGATTCCCTAGTGAGTTCCAGGCAAGTCAGGGCTACATAGTGACACCCTGTCTCAAAACTACAGCAGAAGCAGAGGCTGAGCCGGGTGTGGTGGTACTCACTGGTCAGCCAACACTCTGGGAGTAGAATCAGGAGAATCAGAAATTCAAGGTTAGGCCAGGCGCTGTGGCACACACCTTTAATCCCAGCACTCGGGAGGCAGAGGCAGGAGGATCTCTGAGTTCGATGCCAGTATGGTCTATAGAGTGAGTTCCAGGACTACATGAGACTAGACAGAGAAACCTGATCTCCAAATAAAATAAAAAGAAAGACAAAGGAATTTAAAGTTGTCCTCAGATAACAGAGAGTTTGAGACCAACCTGGGATACATAAGACCCTGTGCAAAAGATAATAAAGCATTGGGAAGAAAAACATCAGAGCCTAGAGAATATGGGAATGCACCGAGACCATTAGTCAAACTCTCTCCTCTCTCCCTGCTTTGCAGGAAAGGAGAGAGGCCTGCAGAGGACAGGGCTTGTCTGAGCTCATAAACACACCATTGCAAGGCAAGATGGAAGGCTCAGGACACTGGCTCCAGCCCAAGGCTCTGGATCCAGGAATGTGAAGAAGTAAGG
The DNA here is from genome assembly GCF_000317375.1 of Microtus ochrogaster. Classification (NCBI taxonomy): domain Eukaryota; kingdom Metazoa; phylum Chordata; class Mammalia; order Rodentia; family Cricetidae; genus Microtus; species Microtus ochrogaster. The sequence goes on from NC_022014.1 coordinate 40,914,487, forward strand.
CAGGGGCCAGCCTTCCTGGGAAACCTTTTTTGCTCTTACAGATGACTTTTGGGGCTTGAGAGCAGTTTGCCAGCCCTTAGATGAAGTTTGGAACATTCTGGAGACAAGGGATCCCCAGGTGACTTGGTCCAGGGAACACTCAGTATGGTATGTCTGCATGCACCCTGTATTGAGGACCAGGGGGACGAGTCTATTGGGTCGCTCAGCACGGAAAGGCTGACAGAGACAGAGATAGGGCAGCGAGCTGCGAAGTGGAGGCACCAGGGTTGATGAGAATGAGGTACCCCAACAGCAGAGCAGAGTGGCCATGACTTGGGTGAGGGGAGCCATCCCCCAAGATGGCCATCGTGAGGATGACAATGCTCCTCCACAGAAGACTGACTATGCGCCTAAGATCCCACAGTGTGTCCGCAGAGGAGAGGACTCAAAGCTGCTGCTTGCCTAACCTTGAACCCCCCTCAAGCAGTGGCTCACAGAACAACCATTAACCACAACGTGCTGGCAGCTTTTACCCTTCGTTTTTAATTTTTGTGTTTTTGACAGCTTCATATAGTTATATAATTGATTTTTGGTAATTTTCACTCCCCTTCTCCTCTCTCGCTCCCTCCCTCTCCCAAGAGAATCCTCACCAAATGCCCCTCTTTTTTTATTTTTGCTCCTGCACAGGTGGGAATTACAGGAGCGCGGGTGATTAGCAGTGCCTGGCACTGAAGAAAATGCCAACCCGCACCCTGCTGATTGCCAAGAGTCCCTCAGGGAGGGTGTGGTCTTGTGAGAGCCTCCCTACCCGTGATGCAAAGTGGGTAAACGGATGGGGCTAGTCTTGTGCAGTTAACCAGAGCTATGGCGAGTTCATGGGTACCATGGCCAGGTCATGTTCGGAGCACATCTTGGTGTAACACATCTTTCTCACCCCCCCTTTGTCATGTTATTTGAGTCTTGGTGGGAATGATATAGATGTCTCCCAGCCAAGTAGTCACTATTCCTCAGTCTCAGCTCTTACCAACCGTAATTTCTGTACTAATCGCTGCTCAATCTATTAAGACACGTCCCCAGTGAAGGCTGAGCACAGAACTGACCTCCAACAGTGACCTGTAGCTGGGGGTGGCACAATTCTTCACAAGTGGCTGTAGACAGGATGAGCAAACAAAGCCCAGCATGTGCCTACGGTGGACCATTATCCAGACTCCCAGATGGAGGGACTGTGCACACGTGCTGGTACGTAGATAACATGCTAAGTGAACCAGCTAGCTACCAGAAGACAAATACATGTAAGCCCACTCCATGCAATATCTGGTTCATTCAAACTCCTAGAAATATGAGGTGGGCAGCTGGGGCCAGCAGAAGCTGTTTGTAGTGGGCGATGACTTTCGTTTTTATAGGAATTTATAGGAATTCTGAAGATTAATGTATTTTTTTTTTTGTGTGTGTGTGAGAGAGACAAGGTTGCATGTAGTCCAGGCTGGCCTTAAACTCATATAGCTGAGGATGTCTTTGAACTTCCTGATCCTCATTCCAAGAGCTGGGATGATGGGTGGCTTGTGAGTATACATAATACCATTAAATTGCATTAAAATTATTACATTGACCAGTTTTATGCTATGTGTATTTTATTGCATTCTTTTTGTTTTGTTTTTTGTTTTTTGAGATAGGGTTTCTCTGTAGCTTTGGAGCCTGTCCTGGAACTTGCTCTGTAGACCAGGCTGGCCTCGAACTCACAGAGATCTGCCAGCCTCTGTTTATGCCTCTGCCTCTGGAGTACTGGGACTAAAGGCGTGTGCCACCACTGCCTGACTTTTGTAGCATTCTTTAAAAAGATGAGGAAGAGCTGGATGGTGGTGGCAGATGCCTTTAATCCCAGCACTCAGGAGGCAGAAGTTGGTGGATCGAGAGAGAGAGAAAGAGAGAGAGAGAGAGAGAGAGAGAGAGAGAGAGAGAGAGAGAGCTGAAGAAGAGCATGAGGTGAAGCTGAGCCTCTGAGCCACACCCCACACAACCCTCCATGACTGGAAGTGGGATTCAGAACTGGTGGATAGGGCAGCCTGTGGATCTGGGGATGGACTGACTCAGCAGCCCAGGGGGATGGGTTCTACTCTGGGAAAGTTTGCCTCGAGCTGTCTTCCTGTGCACTGCAGATCCACCGCCCTGTCTTCTGGGGTCTGGTGTATGAGATTCGCTGGGGCACAGGTTAGGAAGAAGGTGGCAAGAGCAGATGCTGGGAGCTGCCCACACCTCTGTGGTTCTGTCCCTAGCAGTGTTGAGAGGGGCTCAACCCTGAAGTCAAAGGCCTCACGTCTGCCTTCAAATCTCCAGACATCTCTTCTCCTAAGGAGATTTCCTCCTTCCAAACTGAGACAAATCGTGACAGAGGTGTCTTTCAGCAACTGTCATGGGAACTCCTACAGCTCTCTTCTCCCATCAGAAGAACCCAGAACAAGCTACCCTGTGTGGCCAGATAGTCAAGACACACAGTAATTGAAAAAGATGGAGGGAACTAGGAAGACAGGCAATTTATTTATTTATGTTTATTGTGGTAAAATGCACAGAACCGGACATGTACCGTTCCACCACAAGAACGTGAGGGTGTCTGGGAGTGTGGCTCTCACTCACAGTGCCCAGCAGCCATCACCACCATCTTCTTCAGGATGTGCCCACCATCTCAAATGGAATCTGTAGGCACACTGTTTCGGGTATAGACACACACTTACACCCACAGACACATACAGTGTGTGGATACAAACACACATGGACACATCATATACACTACCACACAGACATGTGTATACACACAAACACACAAATGCACACAGATACAAACACTAATAGACACATGATATACACCGATGCACACAAACACAGACACATTTACATATAGTCACACAGAAACACATACATATATACCATACATACAGACACATGTGAATGCAGACATACACACATAAACACATAGATACATATATGCACACAGACATGCAGATACACACATACACAGAGAGACACACAACATGCACACACATACTTGCACATACACACTTGCGCGCGCGCATGCACACACACACACACACACACACACACACACACGCCTCAACCTCTACAGGGGGAGATTATCTCTGGAAAGACTTGAGAAATCACACAGTCTGTCAAGGCTGGTGGAGATGAACAGATGTCGGGAGACTTAAAGTTTTATATTTGAGTGTGTTCTGTGGATGTTTTATATTTGAGTGTGTTCTGTGGATGTTTCCCTCACAGGTAGTCCCAGTCCTTCACTTCTGACTGAACTTAGATGGCGGGTGCTCTCCTTTCCTTTCCAGATGGATACAGGACTGCGGCTGCCATTTGCACCTTCCCCAGGGACAGTTTCTGGTCATGCTTGGTGTGGTGACAGATGACAGGCTGTGTGAAGGCAGTCTGGTCTCTGGCCCTTCCTGTCAGTGCAGGCTCATCTTCATCCACATGGGAACACCACCGTGGCACAGCCTTGCCTCGGCATCTACAATGGAAATAAAGTCTCAGGGATCCCCTTGTGGAGGCCAGGCCTCCCCAGAGCAGGAAGAGAGATGCTGGGAGATTGAGGATCCATCTACACTGAATACCTGCACCGGAGAAGTGGAGTTGGGACTAGAAAGATGTTTCCTATCACCTTCTGCTCAGGACAGTCACAGCCTGCTCTGAGCAGTCCCAGAAGTCCTTAGAAATCACAGGGCATGCTGGGAGGTGGTGCCACACACCTTTAATTCCAGGACTTGGGAGGCAGAGGCAGGCAGATCTCTGTGAATTTGAGGCCAGCCTGGTCTACAACAGCTAGTTCCAGCACAGGCTCCAAAGCTACAGAGAAACCCTGTCTTGAAAAAAAGAGAAAAAGGAAAAAAAAAAAAAGAAAAAAAAAATCCCAGGGCATAGCAGTTGCTTGTCCTCACTGAATTTTTCCTCTTACATATTTAAGCATGTGACACATTAAAATATACTCATAATTTGAATGCTGACACATTTAAATATGTTAATTTAGACATACCAAATATTTAAAGATATTGCTATATTTAAATATTTATGTATTTAAATATATTGATAGCTATTAAAATGGTAAATGTCCACTTTGTACCATGTAAAATTGATGCAATTCCCTTACTTAAGGAAGTAAGACCCACCAAACAGGACACAATGAGTCTGGGATGTCTGATACCTCAATAAGGTTGTACTAGGTAGTGGGAAGCCTGGCGTTCGGGTGTAGGTACATTTTCATAAAAACTTCAGTCTCTCTGAACATGCGAAGTTCTCACAGAAGTGTTAGCTGCCGTAATACTCACAAAGTGCCAAGGTTAAAGGCATGTGCTACCACACTGAGCTTATTATTTTTGTATTCTGCAAAAAGAGACCATGTCTTAAAAAGCAAAAAACAAGCCAGATGGTGGTGGCACACACATTTAATCCCAGCACTTGGGAGGCAGAGGCGGGTGGATGAGTTCGAGGTCAGCCTGGTGTACAAGAGCTAGTTCCAGCCGGGCAGTGGTGGTGCACGCCTTTAATCCCATAATCCCAGCACTCGGGAGGCAAAGGCAGGCGGATCTCTGTGAGTTCGAGACCAGCCTGGTCTACAGAGCGAGTTCCAGGACAGGCTCCAAAGCCACAG
>NC_022014.1:40919263-40943276 GCF_000317375.1 Microtus ochrogaster
CTGTAGACCAGGCTGGTCTCGAACTCACAGAGATCCGCCTGCCTCTGCCTCCCGAGTGCTGGGATTAAAGGTGTGAGCCACCATCGCCCGGCCAAGAAACCCTGTCTTGAAAAAGCAAAAAACAGGGGACCAGGTGAAAAGATGACCCCTTGGTTAAGAGCACTCTGTGTTCTTCCAGACTACCTAGACTACCTGAGTTCAGTTCCTCGAACCCAGGTGTGTGGCTTACAACCTCCTGTAAACTCCAGTGCCAGTTGATATCTTCTGGCCCCTGCAGGTACTGTATTCACATGAGGAAACACACACACACACACGCATATACACATACACACACATACACGCAGTCACACACACACACACACACACACTTACAAATAAAATCTTTAAAGATAAATAAAGGAGTGTAAAAATTTCCTTGCAGAACACAGTACCCTGAAGGCACACAATGAAAAGTTTAGAAAAACAAAAATAAATATAAATAAATGAACTTAACAAGGTGATCTAACACTTTTCCAGAATAAGATTTATGTTCTTTCTCTGTGTTTAGTGGAGCAAAGATAACTTTTTACATTTTAAGATTTATACTAAAATATTTACACAATAAAAAAACAAAAAAATAAAACCCAGGGCTGGAGAGATGGCTCAGTGGTTAAGAGGACTTGCTGCTCTTGCAGAAGACCTGGGTTCAATTCCTAGAACCCACACGGTAGCTTACAACTGTCTGTAACTCCAGTTCCAGGGGATCTGACACCTCACATAGACATACATGCGAGCAAAACACCAACGTATGTAAAATAAGAATAAATAAATCATTTTTAAAAATTAAACCAAACCCAACCCATATATTTCAGGAACAAGGAGCCTGTCTGATCATGTTTCTGCCTGGGGTTTACTGGGTTCTCGGCATCCCTGAAGTATTTACATGATCTCAGTTGTCATCCTAGGAGTCTTCAGTGTCACAGTGGGGGTGGCAGGGGGGTCATCTAGAAGAGTCTGTGGGTTCCACAAAACTCCCTGAGAGCTTAGACTCACTCAGGAAGCCACTGGGGGCCCTTAGAAACTCCACTCCTCCCCAGCCCCCCTGTGACACAGCCTAGAAAAATCCAGACTGACCAGTGAACAGCTCATCCACAGTCACCCCCTCTGGCAGTGTAGAACTCCACCCCACGACTCACCTAGACTTCAGGGGTCATGGTGGAGACATAGGACTGACGTCACATCCCGAACAAAGGGTGTTGAGGCAGAGCAGCCTCTTCTCCATGGGCCAGGAGTAACTGTGCCCCCGGAGACCCCACAGAGCCCCGACTACTCTAGTAAAATGGCCCCTGCCCTCCCTCCAGGGCTCGCTCCCGCTGGAACTTTCATCAGAGTCCATCGGAATGCCACTTCAGTTCCACATGCCTGGGGGAGCCAGGTGACTCTCCCAGCTCTAGGGTTCCAAGAAGGATTGCAGAGTCTCCTGGGCTGGCAGAGGCCACCGATGTTACCCAGGCTAGCAGCCTGAGACCTTCCAACCTACCCTTTCTCATTGTCATTCACTCTGGCTGCCTGCCTCCTGCTTTCCCCACAGGGACCCAGTACAGGTCGGCGGGAGTGCAGGGACCTTGCTGTCTGTGGCTCCTCACCTTTGGCCTCCGTGAATTCCACACCCCACACCCCGACCACTGCCCAGCTCACCTCCAGCTACATCTGCAAGTTCCACATCCCAACGACTGCCCAGCTGACCTGCTCACCTCAATCCCTAAAAGATTCACCCTTGTGAAGCTTCCGGCACAGCCAGGTGTGGTGGCGCATACCTTAATCTCAGCACTCAGGAAGCAGAGGCAGGGGGATCACTGTGAGTTTGAGGAACAGAGTGAGTTCCAGGACTGGCTTCATTGCTACTGAGGAACCCCTTTTCAGAAAACAAGCAAGCAAACAAGATGCTCTTGGCTATGTTATTTGAAACTGCAATTCCTCTCTACCCCCCTCCCTCCTATGCTAGGTTGAATTCCATTTTATGGTTCTCAGTCCTGTGTATGCCTTTGCCTTGCTGTCTTTGGTCATGTCACCTTCCCTCTTCCACTTCCTCTTCAGTAGGGAAGTGACTGCTTGCTGGCCATGGTGACTCCATGTTTGACAAGGAGCAAATCTGTCCTGACAGCTGTAGGATTCGTCATCATTTCATCAGGGTGAGGGTTCCCCGCCCAGGAGCGCTGAGAAATGAGGAAACAGAGCCTCCGAGAGCCTTTGAAACAGAGCTGCATGACGACTCCACTTTCGTAATCCAGCGGCCTCCTTCCTCTCATTCCTCACCCCCCACCTCACAGAATCCTTCCAGGTTCCCTCAAGGACAGCCCCCTGCCACACTTTCCTCCTTCCTCCCACCCCTGCATCTGCTGGCCTTCGATCTCTCGCTTGGAGAGCACCTGGACTGGTTTCCTTTCTACACAGTGCACAGTCCCCTCTTTAAGTGGCTCATTGACTTCCCACTGCTCTGGAATAAAGGTTGACATCACAGCCTGAGGTTTGAAGCCTGTTGGGACACCCTCCCCTCCTACAAGGCCCCTCTCATCTCCAGAGTGTCTGCTGTACAGAATCTCTCTCTGTCTCTGAATGGAAAAGCCCTATCACACATAGCTGCTCATTGCACAGCCTGCTCCCATTGCCTGGAATGCTTGTCCTGCTGCTGTGCCCCTTAGAGATCAAGTTCAACTTTCCTCATGGAACTTTCTCTGGCCAGGAACTTGCATGTAGAGCAGACTGGCCTCGAACTCACAGAACTCTGTTTGCGTCTTACCTCCTAACTGCTGTGAAATCAAGGCACGTGAGCCACCACAGGCCAGTTGTCTCTCTTGCTGTTTGTTTGTGTGGTGGTCTGATGCTCTGCCAAGCTGAAAGCCCCCAGCCAGTACTGTGTGGGTACTAGATGCTCATAAGAAATTGTCTTCAGGGCGCTGGTGGCACACATATTTAATCCCAGCACTTGCGAGGCAGAGGCAGGCAGATCTCTGTGAGTTCGAGGCCAGACTGGTCTACAAGAGCTAGTTCCGGGACAGGCTCCAAAGCTATAGAGAAACCCTGTCTCAAAAAAATAGAAAACAAACAAACAAAAAACCCACAAAAAAAAGTATTCTTATGGGGCTGGGGAGATGGCTCAGAGGTTAAGAGCCAACTCTTAACTGATTGCTCTTCCAGAGGTCCTGAGTTCAATTCCCAGCAACCATGTGGTGGCTCATAACTATCTATAACAAGATTTAGTGCCCTCTTCTGATGTGTGGGCATACATGCCAGGATACTGTCTACATAATAAATAAATAAATCTTAAAAAATTGTTTTCAGGGCTCATAAAATGACTCAGAGGATAAGGACACACGCCATCAGCCTGACTACCTGAGTTTGGTCCCTTGGAATAATGTGGTAGAAGGGAGAGACTGAGAATTGTGTCTTATAAATGTCTCTTAGAAGTTGTCTTCTGAGCTCGGCATGCACACTGAGGTATACCTGTGCATGTGAGTGTGCACTCATACACACACATGCACATGCCCAGAGGCAAGTAAAATTGCAACCAGCACGTAAGGAAACAAACACAGGCACTCACTGCATCTCCACGGCTCCCCGCCACACTTCTGTCTGCCTTCTCTCCCGCTGCCGGGTGTCTCTCTGGGACCAGACTTCAGGCCTTGTGCCCAAATCATACCCGTTGGTTCTGGGATAGCCCTTGGTGACAGGGAAAGGTGGGGGAGTCTACAGGCTGGTGTCTTCTTTGTGGGCCTTTGGGGACCAGCTGCCAATGGGCAAGTTGGCTGGGTTAAGTTTGGCTAGTATGGCACACCTACTGCAAAATCTTCAGGATGCTTGGCAAATTCACCAGGCCCAGGCTAGCTTGGCTTAGAATCTCCCAAGAAGGAGTTCTTGACCCTACGAGGTGTCAAGCCCAAGCAGCAGTATGCCCCCCCCCCCCCCCCGCCCGCATTCCCAGCAAGTGTTGGCCACTTCCAGGCCCTGAAGTACACAGGTGGTGCCCTCCTAGGGACTTCCATTTTCTTATTACTCATGGGGACTTAACAGGTTATTTCTTCTCTCTCATGTTTATTTGATTTCTTTTTTTCTCCAAAATAGGGTTTCTCTGTATAGTCCTGGCTGTCCTGGAACTTGCTCTGTAGACCAGGCTGGCCTCGAACTCAGAGATCTGCCTGTCTCTTCCTCCCAAGTGCTCGGATGGTATGTGCCCCATCACCTGGCTTGCTTATTTGTTTTTATTGTTTATTTTCATTTCGCTCAGGCTTGCCTCAAACTGACTATATAGACAAAGATGGCCTTGAACTTCTGACCCGACCGCCTCTAACTCACAAGTGCTGGGATTAAAAATGTGCACCAACATACCGGGCTAGTCCATGCATGCTTGATGATATTTTCAATATGCCGAGAATCTATCAGGAAGTAACTCTGTGAGCTGAGCTCATCTGCATTTGATGCTTCCTGCCTTCTAAGTGGGAACGAACGAAGAGCAAAGCTATATGGTCACGGTAGGGTTCCTGTGGGAGACTTTACCAGGACGGCTCCTTCTCAACCCTCTCGAATGCACACATATGTGCACACACATGCACATACTCAGTGGGTCTTTGGCGTTGTGGATGGTGTGAGTCTTAGCTCCTTCCAGAATAGGGTGTAGATCCTTGTTACCCTGGACCCCTTGCAGCTCGGGGCTGGCCTCAGCTAGGAATTCACAGCTTTCTTTCCTGATGAGCCCTGAAGAGAGCTTGGGCCCCAGGACCAGCCCCATCCACACCTGTGGAGATGGACTCTGCTGCCTGGGGGAAGGACGGCCCTGGCTTTTCCCACCACATGAGCCAAAGCCTCCAGAGTTGCAAACTGAGGCCACATCCGACCACAGATGTGTTCAGTTTGGCTCAATCCCACAGAACATGTGTTTCAAGTTAGAACATTTAAAAGTGGGAGATTTGATACGCAAATCTCACATTCCTGGCTGCTCCTGAGAATGTATGGTGTTTGTGGCTCTGCACCCACCGTCCCAGGTGGCCACACTGGCCCCCAGGGTTAACACCGACAAGACTACGAAGACAGGACACTGCCCTCCAGCCTGAATAGGTCCCACCTGGCTCATTCACTTCAGCCAATGGCAGCTTAGCCCAGCCTTGGAAGTCTTGCCCCTCCTCTTGGGGGACTCTGAAGAACCCTGAATCCATGGGCACATCACTGTGGGCTTCTGTAGGCCTCTGTATTGGCTGAAATATGTCTCAGGTTGCCCCTGTGTGGTAGAAAATAACGGCACATTAATATCTATGGTGTAGTGAGCGCTAATCACAAACTGGATATGAGCTAAGCTATTCTTCCTATTTCCGTCAGGCCTTCCATCAGACTTCCCAGGCAAGCCTCTCTCTGTTCACCTGGTAAAGAAACAAAGCCAGGCATTCAGGAGGCAGAGGAGGGCAGATCTCTGGGAGTTTGAGGCAAGCCTGGCTTACTTAGCGAGTTCCTCAGGAAGCTTAGGATGCCTGACCAATTGACACCCCTAGAAAGACGGATTCCAAGCTCCAACACTCAGCATGCCCAGGGAGCTACTGCCTGGGGAGCAGTGATGAGTCACTCAAAGGTTAAAGTGTGAACCTAACTCAGAGAAGGGACTGGCAAGAACCATAGCCACAGCACATGTCAACAAATATAGAATGGATAAAACACGGTATGGGGACCAGGGATATAGATACTTGCCTAGAACACACAAAGCCATGGGTTCCATCCATAACACTGTATAAATTGGGTGTAGTGACTCATACCTATATAGTCTTGGCCCTTGGGAGGTAGAGGCAGAAGAATTAGAAGCTCAAGATCATCCTTGGCTAATGGCCAGAGTTTGAGGCCAATCTGGGATCCACGAGACCTTGTCTCCAACCCCATGGCTAAGTGGCTAGACACAACTGGTCTCAAAGCTCAGTTCCTGGCCAGAGAGTGGGGATACACGCCTTTAATCCTCGCACTCGGGAAGCAGAGGCAGGCAGATCTCTGAGTTTAGGGCCAGTCTGGTCTACAGAGCGAATTCCAGGACAGCCAGGGCTACACAGAAAAACCCTGTCTTGGTGGTGGTGGGGTGTTGGAGGCAGTTCCTAGTGATACCTGTCGCAGGTTGTGATTTGGAAGGCTCTCCGAACCTCAGTTTTCTCTGGAATCTGAGAAATGTCACTTGGTGCCCGGTTGACTCCAACACTCAGACATTGCGTTGTAAGCGCTGTATCTCTCGAATTCCTTGGGGATAGGATCAGAAAGTTTTAAATGTTAGCAAGAAGGGGTGTTGCCCAAATTGATGTGGTGTGCACCTGCAATCCCAACACTCAGGAGGCAGGCAGAGGAAGAAGGATTGTAAATTGCAGGCTAGCCCTGGGTTGTGTAATAAAAGGCTTGTAAAACAAAGTAACAAGGGGCCGGAGAGATGGTTGAGCGGTTAAGAGCCCTGCTGCTCTTCCAGAGAACCTGGGTTCAGTTCCCAGCACCCACATGGCCGTTCCCAACTGTCTGACACTCCGAGATCTGACACCCTCATATAGACATACATGCAGGCAAAACATGTGAAATAAAAATAAATAAATTATAAACAGACAAACAAACCAAACCACTCAAGATCTGGAGGTGTAGCTCAGTGGTAGAGTGTTTACCTAGCATGACGAGGTTTGGTCCTTAGCAACTAAAGGGGCCTAAGAAGGAGGAAGAAGGAGGGGAAGGAAGAAGAAGCGAGAGAGGAGGAGGGGAAGAAGGAGGTGGGCTCTCACTTGGGAGAAGAATGTGAGATGCTCAGAGAAGCCCAGGAAACCTCAAGTACTTCCTGTACAGTAGGCTGGCACCCTTCCATGGATCTCCATCCCCAGCCCATGTTTAATCTTTTTATGCAGTGCTCACACCCAGAGGTTGGCACATGTTAGGGCTTCTACCAACAGGGCTACATCCCCAGACCCCAAAGATACGTGTTTATCCATTCCGTGTGTATTTTATCCTTTCTGGGATGCTTGGGAATCAAGAGGACAGTAATGAAATGATGGACCGCTTGGCCGAAAGCCCCTCTGGAGCACCAAGCTTCCAGTTTCTTTTCTCTCTTGGTGTCTTGGGATCTGAGCCTTGGGTCACATTCCTACCTGGGTGACGATAGGTTAACTGGAAGTGAAGCTTGAGAGAAGGAGTCTTGTGCAATTCCTTTATTGAGAAAGCTGTCAGGAGCCGAGGAGGCAGGAAGCAGGATCACAGAGGGCAAGAGGCCAAAGATGTTTCCGGAGGTTGATCCCTGGGGAGCTGTGGACCATGGATTGCCTGCAGGACTTGCCTTGCTGGGAGGCCAGGGGACCCTGTGGATCCACAGTGGTCAGTCATCCACCTCAGGCCACCCATGGGGGACAGGATAATACCGGAGGCCAGTCACCTGGGGCAGCCCCAGGAGGCCAGAGGCAGCTGTGAGTGGTCAGGCCAGTTACCCAACCTTCACAGGGAAGTAGAGAAGGGGGCGGGTCTGGAGAGGGCCACCCGTTACAGACTGGCCTTCAGTTCTAACGTTATGGGGGAATGTCAGTCCCTAAGAACGACGCACTTTGCAGAGGAGGTTCTGCTGGGTTTAGGGAGCTGGGGGAAAAAAAACCCGAACAAAAGAAAACAAACACAGGTAAATCCTCCTCCCAGGCAGCTCCTGTCCTGCTCAGTGAAAGTCCTAAAAGTCTTATTCCTCATGGAACAGAATATGAGGACAGGTATGACAACCAAGAGGTTAGGCTTCTGAGATGCCACATGTCCAGGGTGAGGTACAGGGGTCCCTAAACCACATTTACAAAGTAGGCAACCCTTGGGCTAGGGGTGTGGCCCAGTTGGTAGAGTACTGGCTTAGCAAGCAGGAAGCCCTGGTTTCTCCCCAGGACCTCCTGAGAATCAGAAGTCCAGTGTTATCCCCTGGTTTCAGCCCAGCTCAGACTATATAAACCCTTTCTCAGACAAAAACAACTAGCCGTTTACAGTCCCAACACTACACTATGAGCAGCTTTTAAAGGGCTGGAAGAGTTGGGGATTAAACACACAGTTTTCTTTTCCATATGTTAATTTTTTTTAAGTTTGGGGGCTGGAGACATGCCTCTGAGGTTAAGAGTATGAGAGCTTTTGCAGAGGGCCTGAGCTTAGTTTCCAGCACCCACATTGGGTGGCTCATAATCACTTGTAACTCCAGCTCCAGGGGACCAACTGTTCTCTCCTGGCCTCTGAGGGCATTGCATTCATTAGCCCAAACTCAGACACAGATACACATAATTTAAAAATAAAAGTAAATCTTAAACAAAATAAACAAAGAACACTTGCTTCTCTTGCATCGTGGCTCACAATAGTCTCTAACACCAGTTTTAGGGATCCAATGCCCCTTTTAGTATCCTGTAGGCAGGACATTCACATACATGAAACAAAATAATCTAAAAAACAAAATAAAAATAAACCCACCCAAACCAGCAAACAAACAAACAAACAAACCAAAACAATTTAAATTTTGGAACCAGAGAGCTGGCCACGAAGTATAGGAGCCTACCACCAAGACTGAGGATCTGAGTTTGATTCCCAGGGCTCCCAGAAGTTGCCTTCTGCCTCCACTCATGAATGATAGCACACACACATATGTACACGGGACAAAAATGATTTAAATTAATTTAAATTTTATTTTTAAAAAACTAAGTATTTGAGAAGTATTCATAGAGGTAAAAATTCAGAAGATTTGGGCAGTGGTGGCACACACCTTTATTCCCAGCACTGGGAAGGCAGAGGAGGCAGATCTCTGTGAGTTCAAGGCCAGCCTGGTCTACAGAGTGAGTTCCAGGACAACCAGGGCTACATAGTGAAAACCTTGTCTCAAATGGGGGTGGACTGCCAACAAACAAATAAAAAACAGAAAAAACAATCAGAATAATGATTTATTAAACCACCCATCTTGAGCCAGGTTAGAAATGGAATTATTTAGAGGCTGGGAGTGTCTGCTGGGGTGAGTGTGACTGGCATCCATCTGCATTCAGACCCGACAGAACTCTTGTCCTTGGGGTTCAGCCTTCAGGGGTCCAGCCAGACCAAAGAAAAAAGCCAGTGAGGCCGTGAATGGAGCTTCGTGCCTACAATCTCAGTGCTCATGAAACCGAGGCTGGAAGATCAAGAGTTCAAGGCTAACCTGAGGTAAAGGGCTAGCTCCAGATCAGTGCACACATACACACACATATACACCACTCATACACATCTCTAAAACATAAAATAGAGAGTGGTGGAGGAAGACATCCAATGTCAGCCTCTGACCTCCATATCCATATGCGTGTTCACCCCCATGCACACTCTGACGCACACACATACACTATACACACAGACACACAGATGTGTGTGTTCACCCACATGCACACTCTAATACACACACACAGACACACAGATGTGTGTATTTACCTGTACGCACACTCTAACACACACATACACTATACACACAGACACACAGAAAAAGAAAAAAAGGAAAATAAAAATACGCATATGATGTCACGGTCGTACCAAGCAAATAAACAACGAAACCCAAACTTACAACTATCAATAATTGTGTCTTCCTCAGGGTGCCCAGGTCATATAAAGTAAACACGATTCATTATCGTCCTGACCCTATTAAGTGAGGAAAGCAAAGACACGATGATCTATGATATCATTCTGGAAGCAGGAGTGTAAGTGCTATTTCTACCCTCAAAATTCTGTGTTGCTCTCTGTATGAAACCTAACAAACTGAATTGGTATATAGTGACACGTGAAGGGCTTGCCTAGTGTGTGGAAGCCCTGGATCCTATCCCCAGCACTGCAAAGTGATGATAAAGAAGAAGGGGGAGAAGAAAAAAGAAGAAGAAAAAGAAAAAGAGGAGGAGGAGGAAGAGGAAGAAAGACTTTTTTCTTTTTTTCTTTCTTTCTTTCTTTTTTTTTTTTTTTTTGGTTTTTCGAGACAGGGTTTCTCTGTGGTTTTGGAGCCTGTCCTGGAACTAGCTCTGTAGACCAGGCTGGTCTCGAACTCACAGAGACCTGCCTGCCTCTGCCACCTAAATGCTGGGATTAAAGGGGTGCGCCACCACTGCCTGGCGAAGGAAAGACTTCTTTAAAAAATCTAGCTGAGGGCGGTGAGATGCTCAGCAGGTAAAGGTCTTTCTGGCAAGCCTGATGACCTGAGCTGCATCCCCTGAACCCACACAGTGCAAGGAGAGGATCTATTCTCACAAATTGTCCTCTGACCTCCACACATCTCCAACCCCCAAAGCATGTAGGCTTAATAAAAAAATAAATAAATAAAATTGATAAATAAAGATCTAAGCTTGGCAGTGGTGGCGCACACCTTTAATCCCAGCACACACGAGGCAGAGGCAGGTGGATCTCCGTGAGTTCATGGTCACCCTGGTCTACAGAGTGAGTTCCAGAACAGCCTGAGCAGTTACCCAGGGAAACTCTGTATCACTAAAGAAACAAACAAATAAAATAAATGTCTAACTGAACATGGGGATGTGTGCTTATGATACCAGTACAGGAGTCTAAGGCAGTGTTCCTAAGAACCAGTCTCAGGGAAAATAAATAAATAAATAAAAACAAAAATAAAAGCCTGTGGTCCATTTGGAGTTGATTTTCCTACGGAGCGTAAGCTAAGGATCCAGTTTCACCCTTCTACACGCAGACACCCGATTTCCCTGGCATTATTTGTTAACGAGGCTTTCTGTGTGTTTTTGGCCTCTTTGTGGAGATTCTGGTGCTGTCGATATTGGGTTTGTCTCTGCATCTTTTGTCCCGTTGCCTTGCTCTACATGTCTGCTTGTCGTGACCACGCGGTGATGGTTTTGTCACAACGGCTTTGTGACATAATGTGAAATCCGGGACGATGGTTCCCTTTGGATTCTTGCACTGCAGTATTTACTAAGCATTGTGTACAATAGTTAAGCTCTGGAGATGAGCTAGGCAGCTACCAGCAGAGGAATGGATAAGGAAACCATGGTGTATATACACAGCCGGGAATGAGGAATGAAGTCGTGTTGTCTGCGGGAAAATGGATTCAGCTGGAGACAATTATATTAAGCACATGGAGGCAATCTCAGAAAGACAACTACAGGCAGGCCAGATGGCTGAGCAGTTACAGTCACTTGCCATCAAACATGAAGATCTGGGTTCAGTTCCTGGAACCCACTTGGAGGCACTTGGGCACTTGCCCTGCCCACAGATACACAGATACACACACACACACACACACACACACACACACACACACACACAGAATGTTTAAAAAAAGATGAATATGCCAGGTAGTGGAGGTGCACTCCTTTAATCCCAGCACTCAAGAGAGAGTCAGGTGGATCTCTGAGTTCAAGGTGAGCCTGATCTACAGAGCGAGTTCCAGGACAGCCAGGGCTACACACAGAGAAACCCTGCCTTGAAAAACAAAAACAAAAACAAACAAAAAAGACAGTTTTTCCCTCTCATTTGTGATTCCTGTGTTTTATATAATAGAATAAAATGAATTTTGCATGCAAAGACTAAGTGAGAAGTCAATCTATGTAGGAAGACGGGAGATTAAGGGGGGTGAGGAAAGAGGGGAATGGGGTCTGGGAGATTATGCTCAACACAGCACTGAACACCTTTAAGATACTTTTAATTTTGTAAAATTAATTTTTTTTTGTTTTTTCGAGACAGGGTTTCTCTGTGGTTTTGGAGCCTGACCTAGAACTAGCTCTTGTTAAAAATTAATTTTTAAGCAATTCTAAATCCAGCATCCAAGTCTGCAAGTGTGTCTGCCGGGCCTTGTGATGAGAGGACCCCAGATGTGAGGGGGGTCCACCAGAGCCCTCAGGGAGGGGCTTCCGGAGGGACAGAGGCTCTGCGACATCTCTCAGGCTCTGGTCCCTGATGTCCTGGCATCCCTACCCTTGTCCCTTCCACCTTTATCAAGCCTCACACATTCGGGGCACTTTGCTGTCGGACTTGACAGACCAAACGAAACAGAGGCGGGTGGCAGATAACCACAGCCTCTTCTTGCCACACATGGGCCTGTTGGCTTGTTGGGCCTGCAAGCGAAGGCCTCTTGCTTCTCCAACACATTCCACAGTCATGTCCCTGGGTTGCGGGCCTCCAGAGCAGCTCCCCGAAGCCCCCTGGACTTTCACAGTGGAGACAAAAAGGGAACATTAGATTCCTCATCCTGAGTCCCAGCTTTGCTGTGTGACCTTGGGCAAGTCCCACCCCTCTCTGGGCTTGTGTTTCTGCACCTGGACCTTGACAGGAAATGGGATGGACTAGATAATTTCGGATATGCCCAGGTCTGACTTCAGAATCCCTCCGTTTATTAAAAGCAGGAAAACGGTCCCCACACCTCTTGAGTGCCAGGTCAGAATCTCATCGCTGGGTCAGGCCAGGACTGGTGATAAGAGCTCAAGAGGTGGCCGTGTTCCCTCAGACCCAGGGCCCACCCACTTGAAGTGAAAGTTTCACGTAGACAGGGTGCGGTGGCACTTGCCTACAGTCAGCCCCAGCGCTTGGGAGGTTGAGGCAGGAGGGGCCGAGACAAGGGTGAGGGCAGTCTGAGCTATACATAGTGAGTTCCAGGCCAGCCTGGATATACAGGAAGGGGCTTTGTTTCAAAAGAACACACACGCACATATTTAGATAATTAAATAATGTTTTTTTTAAAAAAGGGTTAGGGCAAGCAGGGCAGTGATAGTGTATGCCTTTAATCCTAGCACCTGGGAGGCAGGGTAGGCAGATCTCAATGAGTTCAAGACCAACCTGATCTACAAAGTGAATTTCAGGACAGCCAGGGCTACACAAAGAAACCCTGTCTTGAAAAACAAACAAACAAGCAAACAAACAAACAAGCAAAAATGAAAGAAAGAAAGAAAGAAAGAAAGGAAGGAAGGAAGGAAGGAAGGAAGGAAGGAAGGAAGGAAGAAAGAAACTTGCTGCCGCAAAATCTGATAAACTCAGTCTAATTGTCTGGTTTCCAGGACCCACACAACGAAAGCGGAGTACAGACTTCCACACACGAGTTGTCTTCTGACCTCCATATGTGCTCCCCCACACACCACACACACACATACACACACATATACACACACACACACACACCACACACACACACACCACAGACAAAATAGTAGAAAGCTTAAATCTAAAAATAAACAAGAAAAAGGCTTCACACAATGACTCCTCTGAAATGCATTCTGATATTTTTCTTTTCTGTTGATTAAAAACAAAATAATCCGGTCATAATCCATTACAGGGCGGCTGTGCCTGTATTTCTGAACAAGGTGAGACCAACTCAAGCAAGCACGCACGAAGTAGACACAGAGCCAGTTAGGTGCCCTAGCTCATCGTGGCCTGCACCTGCGCATGTAAGTGGGGTGTACATGTAAGGGTGGATTTTGGTCAGGTTCACCTCCATTGCCTGCTCTTACCTGACTCTCACCAAAGCTCTTTCCCCCCCAGGAGTCCTCCTAATGGATAATGCTTATTTGCTTGTTTGTTTATTGTGTGTATCCACGTGAGAGCGACAGTGGGAGAGGGGGTCAGAGGACAGCTTTGTGGGAGTTGGTTCTCTCTTTTCACCAGGTGAGTACTGGAGATCCAGCTTGAGTTGTCAGGCAGGGCTGCTAGCATCTTCACCCACTGAGTCATTTCACTGGTGCCTCCCTGACTGGATTCATGGTGTGTGTGTGTGTGTGTGTGTGTGTGTGTGTGTGTGTGTGTGTGTGTGTGTGTGAGCAAGTGTGTACATGTGTGTATGTATGTGTGTGTACGTGCGTGCATGTGTGTGTGTCTTGACTTAATTATGGTGGCTTGTACGACTATGGGTGGGGAGGTTATTTACTGAAGCATGGAGAACTTCTCGATGATTGTACCACTGAAAAGAGTGACCACCCCCTTGGTCATAGTTCTTTACTTTACATTAGATCATACTGCTGTCTCCACGCTCTGGGAGTGTATACGGAAGTAGGTACATGGGGTGACTACTGGACTCTGGATCTGGCTGCAAACCTTGACTCTCCCCAACAGATTGAGGTCTGACTTTGCCCAGGTTAGCCCGCAGGAGACAAACGGCTAAGGCCCCCAAGAGATGATGGGATTCCATATCATACCCCATCTCAGTCCCTTAGAGCTGAGTCCAGAAAGTGTTTCTGCTTTGGCAGGAGCAAGCAAAGAAGCCAGACAGTGTGCAGTCGATTTTAACTCTACTGCACTAATGTGATTAAGACTTTAATGATGCCTGAAGATAGACCTTCAAAAAAAACCAACTGGTCAAGCTGGGCAGTGGTGGCACACACCTTTAATCCCAGCACTCAGGAGGCAGAGGCAGGCCCAATCCCTGAGTTTGATGCCAGCCTGGTCTACAGAGTGAGTTCCAAACAGTGAGGGGTACCCAGAGAAACCCTGTCTCAAAATTAAAAAGAAAAAAAAATCAGCTGGTCAAAGGAAAACTGCCATAGAAACAATCTGACTCTTTCCCAGTGATTAAGACACAAGTGCACCTCCTGGACAGGATCCCGGGACAGAAAAGGGACCTAAATAAAAAAGTGGCGACATCTAAATAAAGCCTGGAGTTTGGTTTGACTGCAGCGCATCACCGTTAGTATCTTAGCCTTGATAAATGGGCCTCAGCTGTGTAAGACGGCAATGTGGGGGAAGAGAAGGCAAACAGAAACTCTCTGTTATGTTTTGCACCTTTTCCGTCTAGAATAATAATCATTCTGTCTAGAATTTTTAAAAAATAAGTTTGCGTATGCTGATAATCCAAACTCTCAAGGAGAGACAGGAAGATCGGGAGTTCAAAGGTCATCCTCTGCTAGAGAGCAAGTTTGAGACCAGCCTGGGTTACATAAGACCCTGCTATAAAATAAATAAGAAATACAGTATAAAACAAAGAGCCAGAGAGACGGCTCAGCAGGTTCTGCTACCAAGTTTGATAATGTGAGTTTGATTTCCAGGACCCACTTGGTAGTTAGCACAAAGTTCTACAAATTGTCTTCTGACCTCCACAGGCACACATGTATGCCACCCCACCCACAAATACAAAAATAAATGCAATAACAAATCTCGACCATACACACAAAACCATATAGGTGTATACACTAAAGCTCAATAAAGACATTCACAGAAAGATGCTACGATGATGCTTACAGTTTATAGACTGAGCATACATTGTGTGCCAGCTCTTCTCCAGCACATTGTTTTATCCCCTCACTATGGCAGGACCATAGAGACAGATTCCCTCGTAGGCCAGTGTCATTATCTCAGGACTGTCCCTTGAAGCAAGGGGTCATCCTTTGGTTTATTCACCCAACATACACACTAAGCATAGATGCAGATGCTGGGGTATCTCAGTGCACAGGCAAACATACACACTAGGCATATGTGCACATGTTGGGGTATCTCAGTGCACATGGAAATATACACACTAAGCATATGTGCAGATGCTGGGGTGTCTCAGTGTGCAGGAAAATGTGTCTCCTCTCTCTCTCTTGGGTTTGGGGCTTTTTATTTTGTTTTGAGACAAGATTTCTTTCATCGCTTTGGCTGTCCTGGAACTTGCTTTGTAGATGAGGCTGGCCTCGAACTCACTGAGATCTGCCTGCCTCTGCTGGGATTAAAGGTGTGTACCACCATTGCCCAGCAGAGTTTTGTGTTTTAAAGGCAGGGTTTCTCACATTGCCCAGGCTGGCCTTGCACTCACGATACAATCAAGTGTGACCCTGTACTTCTGATTCTTCTGCCTCTACCTCCCAAACGTTAGGATTATAGATATGTTTCACGAGGCCTGGTTCACACAGTGCTAGGGATGGAACCCATGGCCCTTATGTGTGCGGTGCAGACACTCTACCAACTGAGCTCTATCCCCGGGCTGGATTCCTGGGGTTGAGAACCTCACTGTGACAAGTCAACATGCACACAATACTACTAAAGCTGATTTGGCTGGGTGTAGTGCTGAACCATTAATCCCTGCACTCAAGAAGCAGAGGCAGGTGGATTTCTGTGAGTGTGAGGCTAGCCTGGTCTCACTGGAGAGAAGAGCACACACATCAGGTGGCTCACAACCACCTTTTAACTCCTGCTCCGGAAGGCACCCAAAGCCTCTGGCCTCTGAGGACACCTGCACTTTATATGCACAGATACACACAAAGGAGGGAGATGACTCCAATCAAAACATGTTGCACGAACTCCTCAAGAATTAGCAAAAAAATTATTAAAAGGTAAAAACAATTTTAAAGGAAAAAAGCTGCTAAACTTGAGGTCTAGTTAGCAGAAAGTATTCTTAGGATACGGTGTTTGGAAAGGAAGGGCTAAAGCCGAGTAAACGCATCATTTGGGTGGCAGGTTCAAATTCTTTAATTATTGTCAATATTTGTTGCAATTTATTTGCTCTAAATAAATTACAGTAAAACCGGGCGGTGGTGGCCCAAGCCTTTAATCCCAGCACTCGGGAGGCAGAGGCAGAAGGATCTCTGTGAGTTCGAGACCAGCCTGGTCTACAAGAGCTAGTTCCAGGACAGGCTCCAAAACCACAGAGAAACCCTGTCTCAAAAAAACCAAAATAAATAAATAAATAAAATAAAAATAAATTACAGTAAATCATAAGGTTAAGGTGCAGACTTAGATTGATGAGGTCCTAGATTAAGTCCTTAGCACTGGTCCCCAAATACACAAGTGCATATATGTAAAATAGCTCTTACTGATATTATATAGCACTATTAGGGGATTTGAAATAGTTTAGCAGGTTACTTGTTGACTGTTTTGGCGCTCTTAATACAAAATCTCACTAGGTATCCCATGGCTGGATATGGAACTCATTATTGTAGACCAAGTTGGCCTCAGACTTCTGGCCATCCTTCTGCCTCTGCCTCTGCCTCCCTAGTGCTCGGGAGATGGGGGTTTGACTCTGAGTTTTCTGGTACCCTCTCTGAGGCACCTCAGACATTAAGAGAAGAATGCATGAGAGGATGGTGACATGGGATCCAGCCGCCTTTGTACACGGGGACAGAAGAAGACAGCCTCCAGGGTTTGGAGAAAAAGTCCTTTTGTGAACTGAAAACTACCATCTACCCTGTTTCTGGTGTTTTCTGTAGTTTTTTTCCTGATGCCTGGAGAAAGTCTCTATCCCCAGTGTTCTGTCTGGTACAAGGTAGGGAATGCACACCTCAGTTCCAACCTTTGTTGATGGCACGAGCTGCCGCAGGCAAAGACAACGCTAAACTAATATCAGATAGAGGAGGCATCTGTCAGATCAGGAGACAAGACCTGGAGAAGAAGCATGTGCGTTCGCATGCCAGGAGTCCAAGTGACATGTATGATACGTCCACTTATGCCTTTTTCCCAGAGCGGAGGCTTTAGAGGCCATCTAAGCCCACAGCTTCCTGTAACCGATGATTTCTTTCAGCAAGTGTGTTTCGAAGTCTCTGTCATGTACAGAACATGCCTGAGGTAGGGCAACGGAGACAGTGCTGCATCTAAGAATATGTTGGCGGCCGGGCGATGGTGGCGCATGCCTTTAATCCCAGCACTCGGGAGGCAGAGGCAGGCGGATCTCTGTGAGTGTGAGGCCAGCCTGGTCTACAAGAGCTAGTTCCAGGACAGGAACCAAAAAGCTACGGAGAAACCCTGTCTCGAAAAAAATCAAAAAAAAAAAAAAGAATATGTTGGTTTTTGGTGCCCAAACCCCTAGTCCTGTCAGCCTAGGTAACGTGTTGCCATCTAGAAAATTTACTCTCCCTTTCGTGCTTTGGCCTGCCTCCATCTTCCAACTGATAGGTCACTTTTCTCTGTTTGGATAATGACTTCCCTGAGAGCACCACGCTAACAAGAATAACTTTTGTAGGTAACTAGCTCATTCCTGATGAACTGTAGTTCTCCTTCTTCTGCCTCCATCGCCTCCCCCACCCCAGTACCAGGGTTGGACCAAGTTAGTGCCTTATCGACTGAACCACAGCTACAGTTGACCTGCCCTCTCCTTGAAACTCAGCTCTCAGAGCCTCATCCGCCCTGCTTCATCGTCTACTGCTCAGTTTCACCGATAGCAGCCCCCCCTCAAGGGCCGTGCGCAATAAACTCTCTACAGGGTCTACGAAGATGTTTTGACACACAACAAATAGATTTTCCTAAATAATCATAATCATGATGGTTTTTAAAGGCTCCATCTGGGAATGAACTGGGTTGACCATGAGAAGACACACATTTACCTTAGGCTGGGAGAAAGCTGGCCCATTCTCCTCTAGTGCCACCTCTAACTGCAGCCGGGATGGACTTTCAGCACGTGCTATGAATCAATGTGCCCAGGAGAATCCAGAGAAGCAGGTGATGCTGGACCATCTTGACATTGTAGCCTGAGGGCCAGACTCTGTGCTTCCTTCTCCCCAGAGCCCTGCTTGCCCAGGATTTGTGTAACAGTGCTGTTCTAATTCTTAGAGAGGCACCCTCTGTTCACCCAACCCCACAGCCCTCTGTGTTTGTAACCTTGGTGTTCGGTTAGCATCATCTGTCACAACAGAAGTTAAACAACAAAAAGCATGACAGGTGAGAGACTGAGAGAGACCCTTGGCTGTTTATGAGAGCTATACCATTACCATCTAATGCAGGGTGGAAGGAGGCCTCTCCCCTCCTAGCCCCCACCTCCACTCTCCCCGGGGCTTCCAGAGGGTCCCCTCTTCCGCAAACCTGACCATTAGCCTGTGTTTCCAACCATGTTTATTCTCTCTGAATTCATAGCAAATACCCTATGGGGGGAAAAAAACCTTCTGTGGATGCCTGGTGGCCTGGTACATTCAATTTCTCTCAATTAGGAGACTCTGTTGGAGACACAATGGGTTTGGGTGAGCTTGGATTCTGATTGGTTTTTATATGAATTTACAGAAAGATCTGATTTCCTCTGTGATTTTTATGGCAGGAGAGAAGAGGTAATTAGATTAATTTCTGCTCTGTTTTCTGGAACTTTCCCCTCTGTTCTCTTCTCCTGCCACCCTTGTTTCTTCCCACTCCACCCCCCCCCCCCCACTTTTTGGTTAATAGATTTTTAGAAACATTTGCTTTCATGGGTGAACATGGGTTTAGTAACTGCGGTAGTTGGGTTTGGGTTTGGGGCCGGGTTCCACAGCTAATGAAGTCAGCTCTTTGTGTCACACTCTTGGTGACTTTTGGGAAACGAA
The DNA here is from genome assembly GCF_000317375.1 of Microtus ochrogaster. Classification (NCBI taxonomy): domain Eukaryota; kingdom Metazoa; phylum Chordata; class Mammalia; order Rodentia; family Cricetidae; genus Microtus; species Microtus ochrogaster. Next base: position 40,938,445 of record NC_022014.1, read on the forward strand.
TGAACACCATCTCCAGGCCCCTGATGCCTGTGGGTGGCTTGACGGGGCTGTCTGTGCAAGAGGCTAGGGAGCTAGACCTTCACCAGGAGAGATTCACAAGTTCAGGCTTCCTGGACGGAAGCCTGTCCTAACAATTTGTTCCTCTGAAGAGAAAACACAAGACTACCTCCCTTTTCCCCTGCACTGGTTTCTTCCTAGGGGTTTCTGAAGGCCAGGGTGGTGGCTCTGGAGGTGGAGCGCTTGCCTGGTGCACACAAAAGCCCAGGGTTCCACCCACAGCACCAGTACAGGGAAGAAAGTGCTTCTGATTTCTTCGGTATTACAAGCACCCTTGTGATTTAGCACAAAATTCTTCCCAGGACAGCACAACAGCATGGTGATACAATACATAGCTGGGGGCAAGACGGTATGTGTGGGGTGCTTCTTCATTCCACACCCAAGGGCCTTCCACCCATATTTAACGTTTTAATGAAGACCTCCCCTCTGTGAGCAAGGGAGGCAAAGAAGAGCCCTGAGAGATTTGAACTTCAATGGGAAAAAAATGGAAAACTCTGAACATTAGCGTGTCTCTCAGAAGCCAGCAAAGCCTGCCAAGGCATCTGCCAGCGAGCCCAGAGCTAAGCGGTTTCCCAGTGTCGACCTCAAATCCCTTTTTTGTTTTTCTCTTTTAAAGTGTGTTTACAGTTGACCATTATGGGAGAGATGACGGATGGAGCCTGGACCTGTTTAAAATAATCAGACTACCCATCAGGCTGACGCTTCTTTCCTAAGGCTGTTGGGTGAAGGAAGGGTTTGGAATGCTCCAGTTGCCACCAGTTTAATGGAGTCCACTGTGGGGCTATACCCTGGTGGGCTTTGGGGGTTCAGTTAATGAGATCTTTTCCACAGTTTGACTTGTGCACGCCTGGTGGCTTTAAGCTTTCTGTTCCAGGCTACCAGTAGCACTAGAGAATTTGGGGACTCGTGGTCCCTTAGAGCAAGGCAGGCCACTATAGGTTCAGGAGAATCAAGACCCAAGGACAGAGGAGGGGTTATCTATTTCTCCACCGAGCCCCAAGTTATAAGGAAGGGTGAGTTGAAGAGGCACCTCTGTCTCCACCCTTGGTCACAGGAGGCATATTACATCAGCTCTTACTCCCACCCACAGATGAGATTTTCTCTATTGGAATGCATGCATTCCTTTCAACTAAATGCTATCTGACTAGATTGTCTCTGTCACAACAGCAAACCCAACCAAGAGGCTTTTGGGGGCTGGCAATCTTAGTGTTCCTGTTACTCTCCTGCCTCCTCTGAAGGAAAAAGATGCATTATCTCCCTGAGGTAACTTCATTTTGCTGGGCAAGCCTACGGAGGTTCCCGGTTCCTATGGAGGCTCTGCCAGGGAAAAGCACAAGGCTGGAGGTGAAACACTATCATGAAAGCCAGGCATGGCAGTACATGCCTGTCATCCACATGGGAGCTGGAGGCAGGGGGATTGGGAATTCAAGATCGAGATCAACCTCAGCGTTTCAAAATGAGATCATGTCCAAAAGAAAGAGGTCATCCTTAGGATGGGATGGCACGGTGGGAGAGGTTAGGCAAGGCTCTGGTTTGGTCTCCAGCACAGCAAAATATGTAAATAAACACATAGCAGAAAGGGAGGAGAAAGTAAAGGTTTTCCATAAAAGTTCAGCCCCACCAAGACCATCAGTGGCCTCTGTGGTCAGCTTGGCCTCTGCCTGAACATCTTCCCCAGCTCTCAGCCGTGAGCATGGTCACCAGGTGAAGGGAGCTGATTTGGTTTTGGTTGGGAATTCATGCTGTCCTGATGATTGAACATAGGGCCCGGCGCATGCCTGGTACACTACCTGCACCAGCAAGCTACAGCCCCCTACCCCCTAGGAATTCAGATTTGACTGACAAAGGAAAAAACCACCCAGAATTTGGAAGCAAGAGGTCAGGCCTCAAAACTGAGCGCAGCACTTCTAAGTGTAAAATGGCTGGGCAGGTGGCAGTCGTGAGAGCAAGGAACAGGATCCCAGATACAACACAGCAAAGCCAATATGCCCCAAATGTATAGCACAGCCAGCTGACCATTCCAGGTGAAAATACCCTAGATGCCACCGGCCTGGTGAGAGAAAGTCACCTGCCTTCCGGTCTGCTGAGTGCTGTGGGTGCTGGAACCGAGAGGCCTCAGGCTGAGAGGATAGGGACTCTCCCAGAATCCACCCCAGTTCTGGGTGGGGGTGGGGGACACAGGGCAGAAGGTGTCCGGGACTTCTTGATTTATGACCCCCACACCCCAAGCCATCCCATAAATTTGGGGTCCGTTTTCACCAAAACCGTGAGTTACGATTTTTCAAATAAATACACTTTCCAATCAGACGGGGTTCTGTTTAGGTTGAAGGCTTCCCGGCTTCCCGAAGCAGACATCTCTCGGTGTGGAAAATACACACAGGAGGGAACGGAGCCGGGACGAAGCTCAGACAACATAAAAACTTGTGTAAACACGTTGTCATTTACGGACTTCGGAAGAGAAAGAGAATGGGGTGGCGGCACAGAAAAGGGAGGGGCTGGAGAAAACACATCCATGTTTAATTCTCTCAGAATCCTCTGGTCTCTCGGCCTGGAGGGAGGACACGGAAAATTTCATATTCTTTTTCCGTAAGCTTGATTTATGCTACTCATTAGAAAAAGGCAGGGGTGGTGGGTTTACCTTAAATAGATTTTGAATTTTTTTGAGGTTGTTAAAAAATGTAAGAATGGATAAGGTTTACAAAATATCTCTCTCTCTCTCTCTCTCTCTCTCTGGATTTCATTATGGAACAGTGTGGCCAAGGTAAACCAGGATGGATTACACACACACACACACACACACACACACACACACACACACACACAGCCCTAAAAGATCTATGTGTAGTTGTATTCTTCAACAGGACTTTCCCTTACTCTGGGTCTCAGTTGCCACCTGTCAAGCAGGGAGTGAATCAAAGACTCAGAAGTCACAGAGCACACAAAAATACTCTCACAAAATTTCTCACAAAATTATGAATCTAACATTAGATAAAAGTCACTTCTGAGCCGGGCATGGGCACACGCCTTTAATCCCAATACTCAGGAGGTAGAGGCAAGCGGATCTCTATGAGTTCGAAGCTAGCCTGGTCTACAGAGTGAGTTCCAGGACAGCCAAAGGTACGCAGAAAAATCCTGCCTCTGGGGGGAAAACCAAGTCACTTCTGGGTTAGACTCTTTCTTACCAGACCACACTCCTCATCCCAAGAAAGGGGGTCCCAAAAATGGTGGTACCCACTCCAGGCTCACAAAGTCTGAGTCACAGACTCTACCTACCAGTCTGTGTACCCCGTAGGGAAATTCCTTTCCCTCTCTGGTCTCATTTTCCTTGTAAATGTCCAAGTGGGTCCTTACAGTATCTCTGCAAGTCCCCCACACCAAAGCGACAAGGCTTCACTTTGTAACAGCTTCCTGGAGACATCAGCCCCCCTGCCCATCTCTCTCTGCTCGCAGAAGCAAGCCAGACCAGATTGGAAAACCCTAGACCCTCTTTAGATGCGACCGAGAAATGTTTAAGGGATTTGCGCGCTCAAGCTGCCGCAGCAAATGGCCCGGGGGCTGATTTATGGCGCGTTCCTGCGCGACGCGATTCCCCAAGACAGCGAGAATATTTTACACCGCGCTAATATAAACAGGCGGCCGGCCGGGTCCTTTTTATGGAGTTCCTGTAATTACCCGGGCCCTGACAGGTCCTTGATTTACTGCCCTATTTAGATAAGGGGTCCGGTGCGGGGATTGCCCGTGGCGTCAAGGTCACTGGATGCGGCAGATCGCTGCGTTGCGCGGGGGTTTGCTGTGGACAGCGGGGTGCGCGCTCTCAGGAGCTTACAGGCCGCTGTCGGGTGAGCAGAGAGGGACACGATCTCTCTCCAAAGCATCACAGTACCATCGGGGAAGCTAAGTCCCCCGGAGGTGTCTGTTAGGACCCCCCCCCCCGCGCCACGCACGTACTGGGGCATTAGCACAGAAAAGGGAGGTGGAGGTATGGGATCGGTATTCGTGTCCTCCAGGACTCAGTCCTTATCCTGGGGGGTGGCGGAGAGGGATAGCTGTTGGGTTCAGAGGGACAAGGAAAAGACTGAACTCCACCAGCAGAGCCCAGTGTCAGCAGAATCCAGTGGCCTGGCCTGCTGCACTGCGCGCAAGATTTTGCATCTAGTCAAGGTTACCGCTTTTCCTCAGACTTGAGCAGCTTCAGACCAAAACCCAGGGTTGTTGCCAGTTGAGTTTATTCTTATTTTACGCGGTGCCACAGTACACCAACCACTGCCCCAGTCCTATCCAAACCTCATCCAACTTTCCACTGGTCCTCCCTGGCAGGTCGAGGGATCTGCCGGTGGCCCAGATTCACGGAGAAGGAGCAGGAAGAGACAGTTTCCACCCAGGTGGGCTCAGCTCTGCTATTGCCGGCTTCCCATGACATGGTTTATTTAACCTCGGAGGAGTAAGCTCTCTTGTCTGTGAACTGGGAAAGACTGCCTGCCCACTGTCACCAGTATGGTTGGGGACAGACCCCTGGAGGAACTGGGGTGGGAGTGGGGGGGAGCTGATAGGAGAACTAGGGAGTGCTTGGCTCCCCAGGCTTGACCTGCAGAGGTAGGCTGAGGGAGAGCAGAGTCCTGCCCTTAGGGCCCTGCTGACTGTGGTGGAACCAAGCAACAGACAGAAGACAGAAATTACAAACTCAGCCGGGCAGTGGTGGCGCACGCCTTTAATCCCAGCACTCGGGAGGCAGAGGAAGGCGGATCTCTGTGAGTTCGAGACCAGCCTGGTCTACA
>NC_022014.1:40943376-40958049 GCF_000317375.1 Microtus ochrogaster
AGAGCTAGTTCCAGGACAGGCTCCAAAGCCACAGAGAAACCCTGTCTCGAAAAAAAAAAAAACAACAACAACAAACAAACAAACAAAAAAATAAAAGAAATTACAAACTCAATTGACCAGTCCTATCTATGCCTCTCTCTCTCTCTCTCTCTCTCTCTCTCTCTCTCTCTCTCTCTCTCTCTCTCTCCAATCCAAATGGGAAAACCGAGGCTTGGAGCTGGAAAGAAACAGTATGTTCCTAGCAGATGCCAGAATTCGAGGGGGCTGGGCGAGGTGGTGGCCACTTACAGAGGTAGGCAGCAGATAAAGAGAGTCAGTTCTACCAGAGCTACACATTGAGTTGGGGAGCCGCCTGATCGCCTGAGAATCAAAAACCAAACAACTCCACAAATAAACAACAGAATTAAACTGGAAGCCTCATCTTTTGCTCAAATTCCTGCATCCCTACCCCCACCCCCAACACATAGCCTGAGGTAGGAAAGGGAACACCCACAGCAGGACCCTATCCCTTCCCCACCCTGTTTCAGGTTCTGTTGTCTTCCTCACTCACCTGAGCCCCAGGTGTCATTCAAAGCAGTTTGGAAGGCTGGGCCTGGAGTCTAGGAATCTGGTCCTCTCTTTGGTATTTGGAATCGCGAGTGAGTGGTGGGGAGTGTTTCACTCTGAGCCTCAGCAGATTTCACATCAGGCCCCCTAGAATCAAACCCTGGCAATGGCACTGTCTAGGGGCATCCTGCTTAAACAGGCCTGCACTGGGGAGCAGGTGATGTGGGAGCTTTCAAGGGGCCTCTGGAATCGTGGGGTGTGTGTGGTGGTGGGGGGCAACTCTCACCTTGTACTGTAATCCCTTCTCTACCGGAATATCTAGCCCAGATATGCAGTCCTAAGTGATCTGTGTAGTGTCAGGAAAGTGGGCCTCACATTGCTGGGTGGAAAGCTGTGCCTTTTTATATAGATGCTAGTGTGACCCTATGTGAGTGTCCATTGTCCTTGAGGGTGACCTGATAATACGAGCACTGCTGTACAACTTCATTTTGTCAATGTGACTGTATGCTAAGGCTGTGAAAAGCATGCCAAACCCTGAATCCATGCGGTGTTGGGAAGCCGTGCAGCACAGAGCAAATGTGTAGACTTTGAACGCTGCTGTGAGCTTGCCAATGGCTGAGAATGTCTATTTGTGATTATTAGTATATCTATATGCATGCGGTATGGTGGATTTTTTTTTTTGTCATGTGGGAGGTTGGGGAAGGTGCGTATATGTGGTTGGGGGGGAGGCTGATGTCATTGTTGGTTTTGAGACTGGCTTTCAGGGCTGCCAATCTGACTTATAAATTTCTCTAAATAAACTTTGCTATTTAAAAACTTGCAAATAAGCCGGGTAAATAATCCCAGCATTCGGGAGGCAGAGGCAGATATACTGCAGATCTCTGTGAGTTCTAGACCAGCCTGGTTTACAGAGTGTGTGCCGGGAGAGACTCCAAAGCTACAGAGAAACCTTGTCTCAAAAAGCAAAACAAAACAAACCCACCGAAACAAACAAACACAAACAAAAAAAACTTACAAATAAAGAAAAACATCACACACAAAAATAACCAGACCCAACATCTGTACAACTCAATGGACTGCTATAGAGTCAGAACAAGCATTTGGAACGGAAAACTGGGACACTTCACATTAAATTTTATACTTTCAGCATCAGATTTATTTTATGCCCTTATCTGCCACCAAATTCAAAATAAGCCACGGCAGAATTAGAACCAGAAAAGCAACCAGCTTGATATCATCCCTCCTAACTGGTGCCCATTACCAGACATTTCAGGGAACTCCTTGGCCAACTCCATCCACTCTTGTGCTTCAGCCTCCTAAGTTCGCTCAGACTGCTGGCACCACTGCCCAACTGGTAAGATGGGGTTTGTGAGAGCTTATGTTGTGACTATAACCCCGAGGAACTGGTAAAAAGATACAAAGTGAAACAGGGTGTGGTGGTGACTCTGGCCTGAAATCACAGAACTTGGTGAGGCAGGATGCCTAGGCTGGCTACATGCAACTGTTTTTAATTAATTAAAGTAAAAGAAGTGCTTGTGGTCTGGTAAAATGGCTCAGTGGGCAAAGGTGCTTGTCACCAAGGCCGAGTTTAATCCCAGGGATCTACTTACTGACTCCCAAAAGCTGTGTTCTGACCCCCCCCCCATGTACACTGTAGCACCCGTGTGGTCTCCACAAACAGATGTAATTGAAGATTTCTTGGAACTGTGAAAGCGTGTGCACCGCTGCATCCAGTGTTTAGAGATATGTGCCTCATATAAAACTATGGCCTTTTTATACCCCCAGTAGCCAAACTGGAAGCCCCCATGTTTAACCTACTCAGAGGGTGACAGACATTATGTTAAAAAAATCCTAGGAGCACGTGAATCTTGTAATACTGTACACATGTCATGTCATTGTATTACTAAGGGGAATGCGACTTGTAAGTACACGCGGAGGTTGGTGTGTGCCAGCGAAGGAGCAAACCTGTATGTGTAGACCTTCACCCCAGGGTGAAGACCGCTGCGGTCAGGACTATGCTGAGTTGAGGATCCAGGCCGTTCTCATGGGGTTATTCCTCCCACCCAGATTCCCTCATTCGGAGAGTGCCTCCCCGGTCTGCAAGGCGCGGGAGCCCGCGGAACAGCTTCGGAACCGGCGCCCTCCCGGCGAGCCTCCTCTCTGGCTCCCGGCTCAGCCCAATCCTAGCGCTTGCTGGCGCCAGGCGCCGATCAGCGCGGCGGGTTTCCAGCTCGCCTGGGGCAGAAAAGAGGGGACCCAGGACCTCCTCCACCTCTGCCCACACCTCCTGCACAGTCAGAGTCCACAGCCTCGCCAGCTCCCACAGGTGGAACCTTGGCGCTCAGACCCCAGCGACTGTCTGAGCTACCATCCATGCCCTGAAGCAAACGAATTCTCACAGAAGTCCACGTTTACACAGACACGAAGAATCTCAATACGCACGCGTTCCTAGGATTTTACACATGGGCTGTCATTCGCTGGGTCCACGGCCTGGTCCACATTCGTTTTCATTTACCCGCTTGCTACTGGGCCTCACATTCCCCGTCTGCGCACTGGGGTCTTTCTCCCTCTGTCCCTGACTGGTAACTCACAGGATGAGCCTCAATTAGCAACTTTTGCGTGGCTGGATTAAAAGCGAATTAAAAAGAAATTGACATAATCTCATTTCCGCCTTAACTCACACTTGAAAGAGGAGCACATTTTCCGCAACCCACCTAGAAATAGAAAGCAAGACCAGGAAGGGTCCTAGGGACAGGAACCTTAATGGAAAGAAGATCCAGAGTCCCAGACTTGAAGCCTGGTCTCCCAGGTTATTATTAACTCTTGGAAAGCCTTCTCTTTGTAGAATCCCAGCTTGGAGAAGTGCCCTAGGCCGGAGGGAAGCCGCACAAGGCTAAACAGCTAGAGCATGCCTCAGCCGGGTGGGTGTGAAGTGGCCGTGGCCGAGGCTGATTTCTCCGTGGATATCAGGGGTGAGGGCTAGTTTCCCACAGTGTCAGCTTCAGTGAAGGTATCTTTATAGGATCAAACATTCTCTTGCGGGTGGCGAGCCGGATGTAGTAAGTAGCCTAGCAGTTACAGGCTCCCAGCAAAACGTGCGAATCTTCCGAAGATACAGGGGAGTCCTGCCACAGAGATGCCTCAGGGCCAAGGCGCCGCCAGGCTGCCTGGCCACCAGCTCAGCTCGGCCTGCGGGCGTTTACACCGAATCAGGCGCCTGAGAGGCGAGAGGAGCCGAGATCAGCCAATGCCTCCACCCCCAACCCCTAAGCCCGGAACAAACCGGTCAGTGCCCAAGTACTGGAAGCCCTCTCCCTTTCCCGCCAACTTCCACCTCGGCCTCTGGAAGACTTCCCTGGGAGTCAGCAGCTGGGTGAGAACTGGACCACTGAGAACCACCCTGTGCGGCAGTAGCTCCAGGTTCAGCCTGAAGCAGGAACCTAAGGGTAGGGCTGGAGGTGTTAGGACCTAGCCTACTTCCCTGCTGCGCCCGGTGGCCTCCAGGCTCCCACGATGAGCAGCGTCCTTAGAGTTCGGGTTCGGGAGGGCTGGACATCCTATTCTGAATTTCAGGCCTAAAAACAAGAGCCAGTTCTGCTCTGGTCCTCAGTCCCTATCTGTGAAATCAAGTGTGTTTGTGTGTTTGTGTGTTTGTGTGTGTGAGAGTGGATGGGTGCCTGGGTGGGTAGTGTGGTGTGTGTGTACGTGCGTGTGTGAGTGTGTTGTTGAGGCTCTCTTTTCAAGGGATGATTCTAGAATCCTTTCCTTGGATCCATGAGGAAAGGTTGGTAGCTTCAGTACCGGGTGTGAGCAGGCCTGGCCTCAAGTTCGTAGCCCCCGCCCTCCCAGGAGGGGAACTAAGAGAGGGGAGGGTCATAGGCGGGGCCGGTTCTCAGTCCCTGTGGTCAGCCTAGAATCGAGTGGCGCTTGCTGAGCATAAAACTTGGGACCGCCACCCCCCTTTCCTCCTCCTTCCATTGGCTCCTGCTAGAGGTTGACATCAAAGCCGAGACCTTAAATAAGCAGGATCCTGATGGCAAGTCCGCAGAAGGGTTAAACGGGTCTTTGGAAATCCGTACCCATTCCCTCTCTGCCTACAGAAACCCTGAAGAAGCCAGCAGGTCCCGCGTGTCATCCTCAGCTTTGCTCAGGACTCCTCCAAAGCCCAGTCAGTTCGCGGCCCGGGAGCCCACGGGTGGCCCAGTTCTGTGGGGCGCATGGGGCGGCGCTAATTGGGCTGGCGGCGCAGGCCAGGAGCCTCTCCAACATGAACCTCGTGGGTAGCTACGCACACCATCACCACCATCACCACCCACACCCGGCGCACCCCATGCTCCACGAACCCTTCCTCTTTGGTCCGGCCTCCCGCTGCCACCAGGAGCGGCCTTACTTCCAGAGCTGGCTGCTGAGCCCCGCTGATGCTGCCCCAGATTTCTCTGCCGGCGGGCCACCACCTACCACAGCAGTAGCGGCGGCTGCCTATGGTCCCGACGCCAGGCCGGGCCAGAGCCCAGGTCGGCTGGAGGCGCTTGGAGGCCGCCTGCCCAGGCGAAAAGGCTCAGGACCCAAGAAGGAGCGGAGGCGCACAGAGAGCATTAACAGCGCATTCGCGGAGCTGCGTGAGTGCATCCCCAATGTGCCCGCAGACACCAAGCTCTCCAAGATCAAGACTCTGCGCCTGGCCACCAGCTACATCGCCTACTTGATGGATGTGCTGGCCAAGGATGCACAAGCGGGTGACCCCGAGGCCTTCAAGGCTGAACTCAAAAAGGCGGATGGCGGCCGGGAGAGCAAGCGGAAAAGGGAGCTGGTGAGTCCCGGGGCTTGTAAACTCCAGCTAAAGGTGCGGGCTGGGTTAAGAGCAGGCCTGCAAACAGCCAGCGGAAAAGCTGTGTTGTTCTGGGTGCGGTTTTGAAAGGCTAGGGAGAGTTCTGAGACCGTCATTACGTGCACGGAGGGGAGGTACAGTCATGATTAAATTCAGTCATAACTGAGTGAACACAGAATCTTGGTTTCTAAACGTGACCCTAGGCTCTTCTTTGAGGATGAATTAAAAAACCTTGGCCCCCCCAAAAGGTGTGCATGTAATAGATTTTGTTTTAAATTTGAAGTTCTGAGGCTTCCGTCCATTGGCTCTCCTGGAAGCCAGGTTAAGAATGAAAGTAGGAAATGACGTAAATGCTGTACTCACGTATGAAATTCTCCAAAATAATTTTTTAAGTAAAAAAAAAAGAATGCAAGTAGGGATTCCTTCCTTTAATTTGCTTGAGAATGAGTATCTGAGCGTGGAATCACTTACCTTTTTCCACGGGGTTTGCTGGAGAGACCAATCTACCTCTCTCATTGTACTAATTGGAGAAACAGGCTCGCTGGAGGAATCAGAGGGAGAATCAGGACAAAACCACCAGTTTTTCAATGCTGGGTCCTGTGTGCTCCACCGGCTGCCTGAGTGGTGGGTTAGGCGACCTCATGCAAGAACCAGGAGGGGCTTTGGCCTTTGAGCGAGCCGAGCCAGCCTGTCTTGGTCTTCACCAGTTTGGGTGATCTTCCTCCTCAGGGCGGTGGGACTTCTGGCCACCCGAGTTCCTTCAATTTGGTAGACTCAGGCCCAAGCATATTAGGGTGGACTGGGGAGCTCTGCAGGCTTTTATCTGATCCCCCAGGGCCTGTGGCAAAGTAGGGATAGCTTACCTGGAACCACCGGAAAGAGACTTCCAGCCTCAGCTGCTTGGGGCCTGGGCTGCTTGGAGATGCGGGCGGGCTGGCGGGAAGAGCACCTTGTTGGAAGCAAGGGCCTGTCCTGACCCGGGTAGGGCACTGCCTCTTACAAGTCGCACCACCCTAGGTTCCTGTGAGGAGAGCTGGGCAGGACTGAGGAGGCCAGGCCAATTTTCCTCCCTGCATAGTGAGGGAGGCACCCAGAACTGGCGTTAGCACCCAACTGTGCATCCCAGTCAAGATACTGAAAACCTGGACCGAGTTACACACCAAGTGGATTACCCTTCTCACCCTTCCGCACCAGTCCCTTGAGATGTTCGCTCTCTCTGCCCCCAAGACACCTTAAAGCCAAAACGTGAGAGTCAGTTTCCCCAGATTTGGCGAATTCTCGGTAGCAAACGCCTCAAAGTTGTTCAGACCATCCCGGATCCCAGGAACTTAGAGCATAAAGGCAGATTGATGATCCTGGTTGTCTGCTTCACAAACAGACGTCTGTCACTCATTTAAAGATGCCCACTTGCTGCTCCCGACATTTTTCCCCTCCAAGCTGGGGAGATCGAACTAAGTAACTTAAACCTGACTTTCTTGCTTTTTTTGTTTGTTTGTTCGTCCGTTGGCAGCCTCAGCACGAAGGCTTTCCTCCTGCCCTGGGGCCAGGCGAGAAGAGGATTAAAGGGCGCACCGGCTGGCCTCAGCAAGTCTGGGCGCTGGAGCTGAATCAGTGAGACCAGGCCGGCGCCGAGGACCCGGCTGCGGCTGGCCCACCTGGCCACCGGGAGAGAAGGACTCAGCGGCCAAGGCCGGCCTCCGGGATCCCGCAGTTTGCACGCGCGCCTTGCCCAGTCTCTGCGGAGCTCCGGTGGGTCGGCGGCTGCAACTACCCACTAGGATCGCACGTGCAATGTCATTTGAATTTGTTGATAACAGTAAGAGAAAGAGAAATTTATATATATGTTCACTTCCCGCCAAGGGCGGCTCTTGGAGGCTCGACGCAAGAAAGGAGGGACAGCAGAAACCCAAGCCCAAAGAGACGCACCCTTGCAACCCGTCTGGGTGGAACTCAACCCCAAAGGCCGTGCTCGCGCCTCTCTCTGGCTCGCTCTCTGGTCTCCTTCTGGGCTCTGCGTCAGTAACCGGGACGCCTTCTTCTCGAGTTAAAATGCAATAAGAGTAATCGGTAGTTTCCTGCCAGGAAGATGGACGCTGCCTGGGTCGTTCTCTTCGGAACAGTGTTTTTCCTTTTTGTCGCTGCACTTCCTATCTAGAGGGAAGGCACTGCTTCCCTCCGTAGCACCTCTGCTTTCCAAGGGAAATGTTTTTCTTCCTTTTTCTTCCCTCCCTTCCCTTTTCTTTCCCCTTCCTTTCCCCATCCTCTTGTCCTTACCCCTTTCTTTTCCTTCTTTCCCCTTCCTTTCCTTTCTAAGTAAAAGCTTTCCCTTCCTTACCAAATTTTTGACATATTTAAACTACCTATCGTACCTGTTGCTCTCAGGTATATATCTCCCTAACCCCGCCCTCTTTCTACCTCAAATCCGTGTGACCACTCGCAGCCCCACCCTTCGCCAAAGCAATATCTATGCTCTTGACTTAATAAAAAGTTTTCCGAGAACCTTGTAGGCCTGTGTGGTACTGCTGCCAGCATCCTTCTCTGGTCACTTGTCCCCGGGGTCTCTGGTGCCAGCGCTCTCCCTTTCCCCCTCTTAGATAAATACCGAACCAAACTGCAGATCAGACTCAGAAAGAGGGAAGCTAGAGTCTAGAGCAAGCTAAGGAGGGGAGGAAGACAGAGAAATAAATCAGATAAAGAGACTTACTTGGTTGAGAAGCCCCAGTCCAGCTTGCACACGGGTGTGTGGATTGAACTTTTGGGAAGGTACAAAGGGTGCTACCATACAAAGGAGCCCCTTCTCTGTGCTGGGGAGTGCTGAGCTCATAGGTGTCCAGCTCCTATGAGAACCACTCCTGTAGAGCCCTGGACCGTACTGGTCCTCTTAGCCCAACTCCAAGCACTTCAGGCAGTAAGGACTCTCGCCTATGTAACCGCTGTTTTATTCATAAATAACCTCGTGCTAATGGTTAAATTGAGGTTTCTCTCTTACAACAGAACACTTAACAAACCCTTTTGAGAGCATGTGTGCTGTATGATTCCTGTGCGCGTGTGGCCGCAGCCGGGCTCGGCGTCCCCACATCTGCATGCACAGCTGGTGCATTTGTTTGGGGGGGGGGACGTGGGTGAGTATGCAGCTAAACTGGGGTGCGCTAAGGCAGGCATCTCCGCGTGCAAGCAATCGGTTTCCTGCGTGTGAACGCTGCTGAGGACTTGCTGTCTGGGAACAGCCCCCAGGCCCACCGGCACGAATGCACCTCTGCGCGTGCTCAGGCCTTGTCTCGCTCCTGCTGCGGATCAGGCGGGAAGAGCGCTCCCTGCCTTTGGCTGTAGTTGGGAACGAAGACGGAGACGCCTCCTCCGGCCATCGGGGTGAATATGGGACCCCATTAGTTTCGGCTGTAAACACCGTGACAGGGGCTGCGAGGCCATGCGGGCCGTTCCGGACGCGAAGGAGTTAATAAAAGGTGTTTTATGGGCGCTAGGAAACGGCGGGGGAGGTGTGAGCTTCTCCCTGCCCGCGCCCCCAGCCTTTCTTCTTCTTTCCCTCTGCCACCCGCCGCCAGATCAAACAGGCCCGCGCTTTAACTAGACCAACACCTCAGCGTAATGAGCCGGCTGGCGCGCCCCTCCCCCGGCCTCCGAGGCCCCTCGGGGACACGCAGAAAGGAAACCCAAGGCTGGTTATGGTTTTCTTTCCCTTTCGGAAATCCTGGCATGCATGAAGAAATGGAGCAAGAGAGTAAACCATCCTTAGTCTCGAACCCAGGACTCCAGTTCTTCAACTCTGACTATCCTTAGGTGTCCGGTTCCCATTTCTATTTTTAACAGGGTAAAGCATCCTAAGCTCGGGAAGAATGTGCACCCATGTCCTCTTTCCTTACGGGCCTGGGATGGAGAGGGTACCTCGCCTGGGTACCTCCTGAGAGCAGCCTGCACAGCCAGGCCTTTTTCAGGACATCTGGGTTCTACTGCCCCCCCCCACCTCTTTTTGGGCAGAGAGGGGGTCTATCCCTAAATGTAGCCTCAGTTGCTGGAGATCCCATTCCCACACCCTGCAAGTGGGGATCAGTGGTCATCAATGACACAATCTTGAGACTGACTGGGGGTTCTGCAAGTCTTAAACATAAACCTCCCCTGGCCGTGGGAGTCCAGAGTGAGAAAGGGGTTGCCTCAGTCTCTGTCCAGGGCGTTGGCTACAGGCTCTCCCTGTTTCCGACCCTTTTCAGCCTCCCACCTTGGTAACTACCTTCAGAGCCTGAACCTCCCCATCCATTGTCAGCTCACTTCAAACCGGTGATGGCAGAAGCCATGCTGTTATCATTATTTTTATCAAAATATATTTATCTCTCAAAAGTACATATTTAAACAACTCAAAAATAAGCACCAGGGATATATCATTAAGAAATAGGGATTTCAGGCTTTAACTACAGAACAAGTGGACCAAGAATACAAAACAGCAAAATACCCCAGGCAGGCTAATTAGAGACCTACCTAAAGAAGCCCATCACTGTAGTGGTCATGTAGCCCTTAGAACAAAAATTCTGGCTATATTAAGAAATGCCTCTCCAGACAACTAAATATTGCCCAAATGACCCTTTTATGAAAAAAAAGTCATTCATGGAAAAAAAATATACCAGGCGCCAAGACATTTATATCTCTACTTTTGTTGTTTTGTTTTTTGAGACCAGGCTGGCCTCAAAATCATAGCAATCCTCCTGCTTCAGCCTCTCAAATACTGGGATTATAGACAGAGTCAACAGACCCTGACCCCGATTTTGTACACTTTTATCTCTGACCTATGAAAACAAAGGCAAGTTTTTAAAAACTCCTCTTACTTTGCTGTATTTTTAAAAACTTTTTTTTACCATGAATAAATACTACTTTTTATATAAAGCTGCAACCTCTGCTCCCTTCAGCTGCCAGCACACGCTCACTATTGTGTCTGCTAGGCCTTACACACACTTGAGTGCCTACAATGCACGGAGCACGGTACTTATAAACATAATGAATAGGAGACGATCCAAATAAAGATCAAAAATCAACATAACCCAGCAAATATGAGTCTTGAAAGAGTTATGGCTCCCACAATGAATACAGATTTCCTTCCATTTATAAAGGACAGCTAAAATTCACAAGGCAGGCCTCTTCAAAGCCTTAGCACTCACTATCTCACAGAAGCCTGGCTCAGAGAGCTCACTTTAAGGCAGTCCAGGGCTCAGAGGGGTAAGGACTTCGTTCAAGGTCACACAGACAATAAAAGGCTGGAACCTGAGTGCTTCTCCAGCTACCCCTTACACCTCTTAATGCCTCACCACACCCATGTGTGCCAGTGCCTACACACTTGTGTGTGAGTGTGTGTATTTGTGTGTTTACATATGCAGCCAAATCCAGTTTATTTCATCTGACTTCCCCTGAAATAAGGTAGAGAAGAGAAGAAGAAAGGGGTTATGCCTGCAAAGGGGGCTGGAATTCCAACCTCCTCCCAGAACCCTCTCTGCTGGAGGAAGAGGGCGGCTCACACTTCTAGTTTCTATCCTCTTGGAGGTAGCCTGCTGATTCTAGGAACCTCCTTTCCAGCCTTCTGTGAAGCAGCCACTCTGTTCCCTTGCATGGAATCCTCATTTTCCTTTCCTGAGTTCTCCCACTTCTTAAAAAAAAAAAATCAAAACAAAAACAAAACCAGTATGCATTATTAGTGCCTGTGTCTCTATGGGCATATGCAGGCGTGTGCCATGGCTTGAGTGTGGCAGCCAGAGGACATCTGTGTGGCATCTCTTTTCTCTTTCCACCTTTACTGGCTTCCTGGGAACAGACCTGGATTCTGCAGTGCCATCTCACCGCCCCTCTGATTCCCCCTCTTTGACCACAGTGTGTCCCCCCCCCCAAAAGCCTAGAAGGGAGCCAGGCAAGAACGAGGTCCTGTGGGGACAGAGGCGGTGAGCCTGAAGGTCACAGGGCCGTGGGGCCGGGAGGGGGGGGGGAGCTATGGGAATGAGCAGGGCAGCTGCGCCTGCTTGGGGCGCAGGGTTCTTTTGGGAAAGCCAAGAACACCTTCCTTCCACAAAAACCACAGTGAAGCCATGACCTAACTAAATCCTCATAAAAGAAGTGAAACTTAAAAAAAAAAAAATCAGCTAGCCTCATTTTTAAATGAAAAGTGGCTAGGGAGAAAAAATTATGCATACTCTAAAGTGTCTGAAGGCAACTCTTGATTTCAACCCAATTTGTTTGGGTGAAAAAAAAAAACTTTTTTTTTTTTTCAGCTGAGAGGTTTTACAGCTGAGCTCTCCCAACCCCATAAAAAACACAGTTTATGTGGGAAATTGTGAAAGACTCTTAACTCTAATACACATCGTCTAATGTAAGCAGACACAGGCACTATATAAAGAGCCTGCAGATGTTATTAAAACCCACAGAAATGCACATTTATCCCCACAGAATGGACAGGGTGAGGCATCGGACCTCAGCCCAGAAGCCCACATCCACTGTGCAGACCGGGCTCCAGGCTTCGCCACCGCTGAGGCCCTGAGCCCACACTCACTCCGCACAGCTCCTTCATTCCACTGGAGGGGGACGCCAGGAGAGGAGGAGGAGGAGCTTCTCAAGTTCACCTGCAGAGTCTCCTCTGTTTACTATCGACTTCAATTCCTAATATAGGGTCATGTCGAACCCTCCCCCAGCCCCCGTGGTGTGTGTGTGTGTGTGTGTGTGTGTGTGTGTGTGTGTGTGTGTGTGAGATGCTGGGGGCACCACGCTGGGCAGAACCCAGAATCTCCCACGTGCCCGGAAAATGCTCTACCGTGGGACCAGCCCCAGCAGCCCAGCTGAACCTCATTTTTCTTATCTCCGAAGGAGAAGAGTCACCGAAAGCTTTGGGCTGGTGGGGTCCTGTTAGCGTGGACTAGATAAGGAGAGCGGAGCATTAGCCGCTCTCTGCGCTGAGCGGTTTTCATTATTTGATTGAACCTGCCCGCAGCCTGGTTAATTGGGTTTGTTCCCTTACTTTGGAAAAACACAGACTTATTTCTAGCAGGCTCCTGTTTCATCAACTTGCCCAAGGGCACATGGTCAGAGAGCGAGTGCCAGGGTCGTGCCAGGGTCGAAGATGATATACTCTGTATGATGAAGGCAAATTGAGGTTCATAGAGGGTAAATGGAGTCTAAGTAAGATTATAGCATTTGAGCAGAGAAAATTGTTTAATAGAAACTCTATGCAAACCACATAAGTGTTCCACATAGTAATTGAAAATTGTAGTTATGGGGGCTGGCTGGAGAGATGGCTCAGTGGTTAAGAGCATTGATGGTTCTTCCGAAGGACCTAGGTTCAATTCCCAGCTCCCACATGGTAGCTCACAACTGTCTATAACTTCAGTTCCAAGGGCTTTGACACCCTCACACAGACACAAAACACGAAAGAGATGTAGCTACATTGAAAATATAAAGAGATGAGTTGGCCGGAAGGCCAGTGGGTAAAGGTGTCTGCCCCCATGCCTGAGGACCTGAGTTCTGGGGACTGAAAATTGTCCTGTTCTTTACACATGTGCCCTGACATGTGTGCACTCCCAACACATACATAGTACACAAAATAAATACATGTAATTAAAATTTATTTTAAAATTTCCAAAAAATGATGCTAAGTATATGGATGTTTTGTCTGTATGTATGTCTATGAACCACGGGCATGTCTGGTGCCCAAGGAAGCCAGAAATGGTGTCGGTTCCTATGGAACTAGAGTGACAGATGGTAACCAGTGCTCTTTTTTTTTTTTTTTTTTTTTTTTATTGAGGATTTCTGCCTCCTCCCAGCCACCACCTCCCATTTCCCTCCCCCTCCCCTGATTAAGTCCCTCTCCCTCATCAGCTTGAAGAGCCATCAGGGTTCCCTGACCTGTGGGAAGTCCAAGGACCGCCCACCTCCATCCAGGTTTAGTAAGTTGAGCATCCAAACCGCCTAGGCCCCCCCAAAGCCAGCACGTGCAGTAGGATCAAAAACCCATTGCCATTGTTCTTGAGTTCTCAGTAGTCCTCATTGTCTGCTATGTTCAGCAAGTCCGGTTTTATCCCATGCTTTTTCAGACTCAGGCCAGCTGGCCTTGGTGAATTCCCCAAAGAACATCCCCATTGTCTCAGAATGTGGGTGTACCCCTCGCGGTCCTGAGTTCCTTGCTCGTGCTCCCCCTCCTTCTGCTCCTGATTTGGACCTTGAGATTTCTGTCCGGTGCTCCAAATTGGGTCTCTGTTTCTGTCTCCTTTCATCGCTTGATGAAGGTTAATATTCAGGGGGATGCCTATATGTTTGTCTTTGGATTCACCTTCTTATTTAGCTTCTCTAGGAGCAACCAGTGCTCTTAACCAATGAGCTGTCTCTCCAGCCCCTAAAAATTTATTTTAAGGGCTGGAGAGATGGTTCAGAGGGTAAGACCACTGGTTGCTCTTCCAGAGGTTCTGTGTCCAATTCCCAGTAATCACATGATGGCTCACAACCATCTATAGTGAGATCTGGTGCTCAATTCTGGCCCACAAGCATACATGCAGGGAAAACATTGTATCCATAATAAACAAACAAATCTTTTAAAATGATATGAAAAAAATAATTTGGATGTAGCTATGCATGCTTTTAATCCCAAAATAAGATTATCTTGAAAGAGAGAGAGTGACTTGTGCCGGAGAGATGGCTCAGTGATTAAGAGCTCTTGCTGCTATTGTAGATGACCTGTGTACAGGGCCCAGAACCACATGTGCGGAATTCCAGTTCCAGGAATCTGGCGCCCTCTTCTGGCCTTCAAGGGTACCAGGCATACATGTAGTGTATATGCAAACATGCAGCCAAAACACTCATACACATAAAAATAAAAATAGAATCAATTAGCAACAAAGATCTTCAGGGATCATGTCAATAAACCATAACTTTTTTTTTTACTGAATATTTACCGAAATTGATTGACTGATTGTGATTGAATCTCGAGTAGTCCAGGCTAGTCTTGAACTCTCTGTGTATGGGAGGGTGACTTCGACTTCTGACCTTCTTCCTTAGGTACTGGGATTACAGGTGTGTATATACTCCGTTTATGAAGTTCTGGGAATTGAATGGGAATTGAACCCAGGGTCTCACGTATGCTAGGTAAGCACTCTACCAACCAAGCTAAGTCTTCAGCCCTTTGCTGTGTCTCAGATAGTGTTTAACCTATCTGGACTTGCCTGATTCTTTAGACTCAGGAGTTCAGGGTTGTATTTATTTATTTATTTATTTATTTATTTATTTATTTATTTATTTATTTATTTATTTATTATGTATACAAT
>NC_022014.1:40958149-40969557 GCF_000317375.1 Microtus ochrogaster
ACAATAGTCTGTCTGTATGCCTGCAGGCCAGAAGAGGGCACCAGACCTCATTACAGATGGTTGTGAGCCACCATGTGGTTGCCCGGAATTGAACTCAGGATCTTCGGAAGAGCAGGTAATGCTCTTAACCGCTGAGCCATCTCTCCAGCCCCCGGGTTGTTTTGTTTTTTTTTTTTCTTCTTGGTATTTATTTATTTATTCGAGACGGGATTTCGCTGTATAACCTTGGATGATCTGAAACTCACTTTGTAGACAAGGCTAGCCCTGTTACAGAGATCTGCCTGCCTCTGCCTCCTGAGTCCTGGGATTAAAGGCCTGTGTGCCACCGACCTAGGCCAAGAGTCTGATTGTTTACTCAGTGGAGTAACTATGAAGCTGCCTAGCTAAGGTTCAGAGAGCCTGGGTCACCAGCCTGCAGTGTGGGCGCCGAGTCCCAGGGTGTAGAGAGACGCGGGGAGTCAAGAGCTGGGTCATATAGTGTGCCTTGTCCTGGGAGAGTCTTCTGGGCTCCAGATCGGCCAATCATTCTTTAGCAACTCATCCTCTAACATCTAGGATCCGCTAGCCATGTCTGTCCTCTTGTCAGGCTAAAATGGATACAAGTCTGTTTTGAAGGAATGTCGCCGAGGGAGAGAGGTCCGCTCAGATCCCAGTGTATAAACTCGCAGCCACTTCGAGCTGGCTGGATGAACTGTGTGCCGTGGAGCAGTTTTCTTAGCCGTTCTGAGTCAAGAGCTGTCTTTTCACGAAAGAGACGTGAAACTAGCTTCAGGAGATGGGGCAACGATCCAGGAAGCGTGAGTCAACGCTTGGAAAACCGCCTGACACAGAGGAGGTGGGTGGTGGGCACCAGCCATTAATATAGCGGCTGAGGTGGCTGGGATCCCCAGAGCATGGCAGAGCTGGGGGAAAGGGGAGGCCTTTCACAAGCCTGAGATGGTGGTGATGGTGGTGTGTGTGGAGTGTGTGGCTAGTAGAACACTAGGCTGTGTGGCCTTGAACACTGGCCAGCTGCAAATCATGGGCACGAGGCCAGAGCGCTAACTCCCTTTCTGCTTGCTTGTCTAGTAACACTCAAAGTCTTGTGGGAGGGGACTGAAAAATGTGTTTGTGACCAGGGCTCCTACCGACCAAGGAGAGGGCGCCCCCTCGTGGCCAGACTGCCTCCCCTGCTCCATGAGCGCAGAAAAATCAGCAATGATCGGGAAGCCTCCCTCGGTAGGGTAGCACAGACCTGGAATCCTCGCGCCCAGAACCTAGAAGATTGGGTGCAGGGAGAGGCGACCCATCAGACTCAAGGAACCGCAAGTTCAGAGCCTGATGCATAATCGCCAAGGCAACACAGGGTCTGCTGTCTAAGATCACCTAGGCTTTCTTCCCGGAAGGCAACAAAGCTTATCTGGGCCTTCTCGCTGTGCAAAGTCCAAAATGCAGGGCGTATTTTCTTTGAGCAGAGGTTACCGAAAGCTTGGCATTCTCCCGGCAATCAGCCTGCCTCCTGTTACGTTATGTTGTACTGCGCTAATGGAAGGTGAGGTGGGTTTTTCTACAAGACTAACTACCCCCATACTTCCATCTCTCTAACACTATCAACCTTCCTGTTCCCTCTGTACTGAGGGGTGCAGGCAAGAGGCTCACCACAAGGTCTTAGTAAACCACTTGACAGCTTGTAGTGGGTCTGTGTGGCTGTCAGCATACACAGCAACATTCCAGAGTTCACTTTAATGTCCTGGAAGGTGTCTAACAAGCACCTTCCTCATTATCAATTCATGTCCAGCTTTGGAAATATCCCTAGACAGAAACATGGATATGACATCAGATATGGGGGAAAACACCCTCAGCTGGAGATGGTGGAACTGTTCAGGTTGAGTCAACCATGTTCAAGCTCGTTTCGAAATGCCTGGAGGGCTGAGGGCCTGCCAGTCACGACCTCTCTCAGTACTCATTCTGGGCTGTATTGGGCTTCACCTCTAGCAATTGCCCACTGATGTGGCCAGGAGCCGCTTGCTGAGTGGACAGTAGCCAGGTTCCCTCCTGTGCTGTGGATGTTCATGTGCCTGAAAGTTTGCCTGTAACAAAGGTGTCCCCAACTGTTTGCTTAGCTCAGTCTGGATTTTTTTGTTGTGGTTGTTTTCAGATAGGGTCTTAATGTAGCCCAGACTGGTCTCGAACTCATGACGTAGCCAACTTGAACTTCCAGGAGACCCTCTGTTCTCGATTACAGACACGTGCCACCACACGCCCAGCTTTAGTACAGTTCCGTTTTACTGGTGGCCGTCAACCCTTGGTTAGCTTTCCTTGGCTGTCTTCAGGCTTCTCCAGGGCTCAGAGCTCACGGCACAACTCTGTCCTCAAAGGCAGTGCCAGGGAACCCTGGGACCTTTGCTTTAGTCTCATCCCAGCACTTTCCTGTGATTTGGGACAAATCATTTGTTTTGTTATAGCTTGAATATGAGCTATGCCCCCAAAGGCTCATTTGGCAAAGACCTGGTTAAAGTGTTTGGGAAGTGACTATTTCTTGGTTAAGAAACAACGCAATGAATGGCATTGCTGGGAGGTGGGGCCTGGTTGGAGGAAGCAGGTAGGAGGGTGTGTCTCCTAAAGGCTAAACCAGCACCTTTCCCGGCTGACAGCCCTCTTTATTTTTATTTAAATGTTTTCATTACAGCAGGTGGTGAGGAAGGAGGAAATGCAGGCAAAAGGTCACCTGAGTCATGAAAGAGGATCAAAAGCTGTTTTTTTTTTCTAGTTTCAGGTCCATTGTAGTTTTGTTTGTTTGTTTCATTATGGTGGATAAGTGAATTCAACTTTCTGGGTATTGATGAAGTAAGAACCATTTTCAAATGGCAGAAGGACCCAACATATGTCATTCCCTTGACTTAGAGTCCTAGTTACTTTTCGTGGTGTTGTGATAAGACACCGTGACCAAGGCAACTTAAAGAAGAAAGAATTTACTAGGGTTTACAGCTTCAGAGGGTTAGAGCCCATGGCCATCATCGTGGGCAGCATGGCAGCAGGCAGGCAGGCAGGCAGGCAGGCAATGGAGCAGAAGCTGAGGGCTCACACTTTTTTGTCATTGTTGTTTTTGTTTTTTGAGACATGGTTTCTCTGTATAGCCCTTGTTGTCCTGGACCAAGCTGGCTTCAAACTCAGAGATCCACCTGCCTCTGCCTCCTAACTGATGGGATTAAAGGTGTGCACCACCACTGCCCTGCTAACTGGAATGGCATAGTGAAATACCCAAGTTCACCCGCAGTGGCATGCCTCTTCCAACAAGGCCACACCTCCTAATTTTTCCCAAATAGTTCCACCAACTGTGAACCACGCATTCAAACATGGGCCCACGGGGACCATTCTCAAACCGCCACATTAGTGTTGTTGAGACAGTGCCTCACCATGTGTCTGTCTTTGCCTGGTAGAGACTGGAGCTCACTCTGTAGACCAGGCTGGCCTCCGTTTCCTGAGTGCTGGGATTAAAGGTGCGTATCACTCTTTCCAGTGACTCTCCTCTGACGTGTGAATAAAACTCCATTGTATATCTGTACTACATACTCATCTCTTGACGGACATAGACATTGCCTGCCTACCTATTGTGAATAAATCAGCAAATGTGGGCGTGCAAGTGTCTCCGTGGTAGAAGATGGGGTCCTTTGAGTATTTTCCCAGCAGTGGTACAGCTGGGGCCAATGGAAGCTCTCTCTAAATCTCTTGAGAGGCCTCCACACAGATTTCCATGATGACTGTGCTGGTTTGTACGCTCATCAGCAGTGAATATGGTTCTTCTCTTCCACCCCCCTTGACAGCACATGTAATTGTTTCTTTTGGGGGCACACATCACTTTCCTAGATCCATTTCTTCATCTACAAATAGGGGTAACCACACTACTTATTGCGTGAGTCTTTGTTGTAGGAATTTCTCCCCACGGAGATGGAAGCAGTTGTCTGCCCCTCCTCCTAAGGTCCCAAAGATAAACTGAAGTGTAATCTCACCAATTTGCCGTGGGGAAGCCATCTAAACACATCATGGTTGAGAGGCTGCCCACAGGAGCGTGGGTGACCCCAAAACAGCTGCATTGGAGAGTCTTTACCCAATTTAGATGATGGCTTCCCCACAGCCACAATAGATGGAGACCTTCTTTGGTTAAGTTTCCCCAGATTCAAACCCTAGCTTTTCCTGAGTCTCCTTAGGCCGTGTAGGGTAGAACTGCACACAAATGGCTGGGTGGAGCAGCTAGAACCTTAGGTAAGTGTCTAATGACCCTGCCCACACCCACGCCCTTCTTCTCTGAAGGAGTATCAACAGTTGCCAGGTTCTGTTGACCCAAGATGGTTTCTTGCGAGCAGGAATGGCTGGTCTGGTGAAGATGGCGGCAGTTTTGCTAAGGGGGCTGGTCTATAACAGCTGTCCAGGCGTGTGGGTGCTTAGCATCTAGCCTGGCACACAGCGAGTTCTGAGTGACAGATACGTCACCACTTGACGAGTTCTGCTTTCTTCTTCCCCACTTCCACTGTTTTACAGCACACCATGAAAACCTACAGCAAGAGCTAGTGAAGATTACTTGAGACACAAAAGTTGCCCAGGTTTAAGACTGCACTGCTGTGTCTGTTGTTTGTGGGGCTGTGGCTGGCACTCAGGGCCTTGACCGTGGGAGGGAAGCATTGCCAACCTGGAATTCCTGATTGTGCTTTTTGCAGGTGTGAGGGACAGAGCTCACGGTAAGCAAACAGAGCATGAAGGCCCTTTGAAAAGTCACTTCTGTGAGCTGGAAGGACAACTTAGCACTGGAGTCCTTGGTGCTCTTCTAGAGGGTCACACTTTGGTTCCTAGCACCCATGGTAGGTGGCTCAGAGGCACCTGTAACTCCAGTTCCAGGGCACCCTCTTCTGGCTGCCATGGACGTGCACAAAGGTGGCATACATTTGCACACAATGTACACATACCTGTTTCTAAAAGTGGCTTTGGAGGTTGGGAATGTGGTCTAGTTGGTAAAATGCTTGCCTGGCAGGCATGAGGCTATGGGTTTGATTCCCGCACCCCATCAGACTGGAGTGGTGGTGGATGCCTGTAATCCTAGTGCTCAGAGAGAGAGGCAGAGCGATCAGAACTTCCAGGTTACCCTCAGCCACATAGCTAGTTAGATGACATGTGACTGTCTAAATGTTAGGGTACTCATAACTGGTGACCATGATACAGTTTAGATAATACCCAGAAAGCACCAAGAAGCAGCCCGCTCCCAAGTCTACCGACCAGGACTTTCATAGTTGGCATGGTGTGGGTGGCCTTTCCTGGCTGGCTGTCCACATGGTGCCCAGGGAAAGAAGCGGGCTGCCGCTGTTTAAGAAACACCTACTGACTTCTAGTAGACAGGCTAACAGAAGTCTGCTCCTGCACTGTTCCTCCTGCCAACCTCTGATGGTTTCATTAACCCCATTAAAGCCTGCAGGTGTCTGTGTTCCTTTGTACGTTAATGCTCTTGGGCTCTGGTGAGCGAAACCTGGCTGGAAGGTTCGGTGTACCTTGTTAACCTCCATTAGACCCTATTAAATTCCCTAACTACAGTTGTAGTGACTTCTCGGAATCCCTCATTAAAACTGATGGGGACCACGGCGACCTACAGCGGTGCAGCTTCAAAGTGCAGCCAGTGCTCTGACTTCCTTGCTCTGGGGTTGACAAGTGTTCCTGGAGGCAGATGAACCGTAAGTCCACGCCCAGAGTAGTTCTAGTAGCTCAGGGTCCTTTATTTTTTTTGGAGGGGGGTTAGGGGGGTGTTCTATAATCTCTGAGTGTATTTACATCCCTATAAATGGGTGTTAAACAGGGCCTACTTAATGGACTGTAGTGAGATCGGCTGGATTAATGCCCACGAAGTGCTGTGTGCTGGGCAGTGCACTTGACAGCCCACAGGAAGAGCCCCATAAACGACAGGCAACTGTGGAAACAGAAGACCCACTCCCCTGCACGAACCATAAATGACAGGCAACTGTGGAAACAGAAGACCCACTCCCCTGCACGTAGTGTCCTCTCACACGCCAGGCAGCCCGCTGGGAAGGGCGGGTGAGTTCTTTTGGTTCTGTTTTTCTAGATTGCTGCCATACATGGAGTTCTCATTGCTGATGGAGGAAGGTCATTGGTTAATTAAATAAAGAAGCTGCTTGCCCTGATAGGTTAAAACAGGAGGGAGGAGTAAACAGAGCAGAATGCTGGGAGGAAGAGGAAGTGAGGTCAGACTCCACAGCTCTTGCTCTCGGGAGCAGATGCCTCAGAGAGATGCCATGTTCCCCGCTCCTGGGAAGATACACTCCCGGTAAGACCGGTGCTCACTAAGACCGGTGCTCACAGATTATTAGAGATGGGTTGATCGGGATATCAGAATTAGCCAGTAAGGGCTAGAGCTAAAGGGCCAAGCGGTGATTAAATGAACACAGTGTCCGTGTAATTATTTCGGGTAGAGCTAGCCATGTGGGTGGCCGAGTGCCGGGACGCAGCCCGCCGCTCCTATTACTACAGATGGCGCCCAACGTGGGGCAACTGAATCCACTGAAAGCCTGAGAAAGCTTGGGAAAGAGTAAAGCATGTTTTCTTGGTAGCAGCAATTTCTCATTGCTATCCTCTTCCCTCTCCTGTCATTCTCGTCCCCTTCATCTTCTTCACTGGTGTACTGTGTAGCCCAGGCTGCCCTCAAACTCCTGGTGTAGCTGAGGATGACCTTGAACTTCTGAGCCTCCAGTCTCTGCCTCCCTGGTGTTGGGACGGCAGGTAGGTCGTTACATCCAGTCTATGTAGTGCTTGGGCTCAACTCCGAGGCCTCTTACAGCCAGGCAAGCCCTCCACGGTCTGAGCCACATTTCCAGGGTCAGTCAGTCTTTTCTCTTTTGGTCTTTATTTCTTCCGAAGAGAGTCTCACTCACTATTCAGCTGTCATTCTTTGGCCCCGACCAGCTTAGAACTCACTGCGTAGTCCAGGCTGGCCTGGAATTCACAGAGATCTATCTATGCTTTTTGAATGCTGGTTTTAAAAGCATCCACACTCCTCCCTCCCTTCCACTCATTTTTCTTTCACTCTCTTGCTTTCCTCCAACTTTCTATGTAGCCAAGAACAGCACCGAATGAGCTACGGACCCTATAGCCTGCACCTCCCAAGTGCGGGGATCACAAGCATTCCCTCCACCCTGGCTCGCCTTGTGATCTCATGTGAGGAGGGTGATGAGGGGAGGAGCTGGACTTTGGAAACCTCCATCAGTTGAGGTGGGTGTGCTAAGAGCAATGACTTCACACCTGTGGCCAAACAGGTCACGGACCCTAGGGGAGAACCTTCCACTCTGCTAAATGAACACAGTATTGAGCCGACCCCTAACGACTTATCTTCAGATGCACAAAACAAAACACCTCTCAACACTCAGAGATGCTTCTCCTTGGGAGTAGATGGCAATTAACATGAAATCTCAGCACAGAGGGAGAAGGTGGGCCGAGGAGCTATTGGCATTTGCTGGCTCCTGGGAGGGAGAGTTGGTTTCAGTGATGTGACTGGTGGGAAGGGAAAGGACAAATCAGGGCAGGTCTGGCTCCCAACACTAGTGGGCAACACAAACTGCACTTGATAGAGAAAGGCAGAAAAAAGACAAAATCCCAAAGTTAGGGAGGAAGGGATGGGAAGATGGGAAGGTGGAGAGAGTGGTTATGAGAGTTGGTGCGTGTGTGTGAACAAGTTCAAAATACATTGTATGGGATTCTTGAATAAAATCAGTTAAAATTTCTATTTTGTTAGGTGGGCAGTACACTCCACAATCCTAGAGCTTAGAGGCTAAGACAGGTGAACACTGAGTTAAGAGCCCAGCATGGCCTACCAAATCAGAATTTGTTTCCAAAAAGCCCAAAGAAGGAAAAGGAAAGCCATAGGCAGGTATAACATCTCCATATTCCACCACTCAGTTCGCTGAGACAGGAGGATCATGAGTTCAAGGCTGGCCTGAGCTGCATAGCCAGACTCTTAAAAAACAAACGCAACACAAGACAACAAAAGAAAACTACCATACACTTTCCTTGGTCTTCTGCTGAAAACAGGTGTGGGCAAGGCACACATGCTGAGAGCTGTGTATGGATAGGCAGGGGGTCTTAGCCCATGAGACCTCAGGAACCTGCAGGTTCGAAGCCTGGTCACAGAGCCCAGGCTTCTCAAACTGTGGGGTGTCTGTGTGTGAAGTTTGGGGACTGACAAAAGCAAATGTCAGTGCAGGGGGAGACACAGCTGTCCACGAGTTGGTGAAGCAGGGCTGATACTTCAGCACTGGGGTAAGTTCCAGAAGGGTCTGGAATTCCATTGCTTTTATCAGAAGACCTGTTCAAGCTGGCCTCCCCACAGGGTATGGGCAGAAGAATCATGGGAGGGACACACAGTAGGACTTGGGTCTGCCCTACTGTGATCCACACATCTCTGCCTGCACTGAGACTGCAGGGCAGTATTAAGTATGGGTACATGAGGCTGTCACTAGAGTCTGCCACACACCGCTGGGGCCCAGCTTGGGTAGACGCAGCAGCTAGATTCCGAGCAGGAATTCAGAGGGAGCCATGGATGATGTCTCTTGCTCATTCAGATTATTTATTGAGAATAAAAGTCGGGCCATCCCATC
The DNA here is from genome assembly GCF_000317375.1 of Microtus ochrogaster. Taxonomy (NCBI): domain Eukaryota; kingdom Metazoa; phylum Chordata; class Mammalia; order Rodentia; family Cricetidae; genus Microtus; species Microtus ochrogaster. The sequence goes on from NC_022014.1 coordinate 40,966,777, forward strand.
TGTGTGACGCTGTGACAGGGGTCACACACATGCTAAGGAAAGTCCAGAAAATTGAGACCTTCAACAGTACAGAGCCACAGGCACAAAAATCAAAATACAAATGACCCCCCCCCCAAGTTTGGCAGGAAAACAAATACAGTTGGAGGCCTGGGATGGAAGGGCACTTACTTTTCAATAAGGCAGTTACAAAGCGGACAAACCCCATTCCCCAAGTTTATTCCAATGGGCATCACAGGCAACAGAAAGCAGGCAAGGATGGCACATGACAGTAAGCAGATAGAGAGACTTTGTTTTCAGAGGTGCCATCAGGGGGAAGTAACCCACCAGAGATGCTCTGCCTGAAGCCCCAGGCCCACTTTGCCCATTTCAAATATCACAGTAACTTTTCTTTTCCCAACCATAAATTTGGAAGCAGTCTGCAATCTAATGAAATAATGCAAAGGCACCCCCAAATGCACAGTGCTCCCTAGGGCATGAGCCTGAGCTTGTTTCCCCCTCATCTGACTGCTCTGCTTAGTTCAGTAGGGACCTGGAGCCAGGGCAATCACCCAGCCTCAGAGACGGGTGGAAGGCAGCAGGTAGGCAGTGATCACAGGCTAAGCCCACTGTATAAGGACACAGTGCAGCTAACACTGCATCCCACAGGAGTTGGTCTGAGCCCACTGTATAAGGACACAGTGCAGCTAAGCTAACACTGCATCCCACAGGAGTTGGTCTGAGCCCACTGTATAAGGACACAGTGCATCTAAGCTAACACTGCATCCCACAGGAGTTGGTCTGAGCCCACTGTATAAGGACACAGTGCAGCTAACACTGCAACCCACAGATGTTGGCCCAACCTTTGGCTTCTCTGGGCTTAATAGTCATCAACAAAAATACACGCTCAAGAACTCTACTGAGTTTTAAAAATTGTAAAGCAAATCTCATAGTGCTTCAAATAATTCATGATTCTGTGTTGGGCCGCATTCATAGCTATCCTAGGTGGCAGAGGGCCTGGGGGCTGTGCTGGGCAGGCCTGCTGGGGATCTGCTCCTTGGCCAATCATTTTGCTAAGGTCAGCAGTCGCCCAACCTTACCTCACTCCACCTGGAGCTCTGCAGAAGCTTGTCCCCAGGAGCTCAGCTGCCCTGGAAAGGCAGTTATAAGCTCTGAGGCATGTCAGGGCAGCTTACCTTAGATCACCTGTCACCCTGCAAATGACCGAGTGGTGGGCCACAAAGGCCCCTCGCTAACATGAACTTGGCAAATCTCTTAGGACTTTATTTCCCCAATTCACTAAAAATTGATCAGAGAGCAACCTTGAGTGGCTCTGAGCAACTTGCAGCCCTGACAGTGAGACATGGAGTACCTTCAGCTTTGCTGGTGAAGCCCCCACAGGGACGGGAAGGCATGAGTTCTCAGCAACCTGGGAACCTTAGACTCCAGGCAAAGCTGTGTGCTGCTTAAAACTTTCCAGCTGGTTTCCCCACAGAGATAGAGCAAGGCTGTGCGTGGCTGGCATGGGACTAAGGCCTCCGATGACTTGGGAGAGGACTGGTGCTTTGTTGGCAACTTTGGCATGAGCAAGCAAGGACACAGGGTTGAAGGGTTTCTTCAACATTTTCCAACAAGGAACCAAGACCAATACTTAGTGGCAGTCAAAACACCATGATATATCCAGCTGTTCTCTTCTAAAAATGATACAATGTGTTTGGAATAATGCCAGGGACTGGGTCCTTTGCCCGAACCACTGTCCACATGGCCCCCAAATTTCAGAGAGCACAGAAAATCCAGAACAGTCTTCCCCAGGAGGTAGTGTGCTCTCTGTCCTTGGAGGTGGCCAAGTGCAGACTGCTTCCTGGCTGAGATGGGTAGGCAGAATGTCAGCACCAATGGAGAAGCTGGGTGGGAGGACCGAGACTCTTCCAATCTTTTAGATCCCGTCATATAACAGAGAGCCTTCAGATGGTGTTGATAAGGCAACTTCTTTGGGACTGTGCCTGGGACCACCCACTGCAGTGGACAGTTATCCTACCACCACACACCAGGCAGTCACTTGGCAAAGTATTAACAGGAAGTTCCTATACACACACGCACATACACAAAGGGAGCCTAAGCTCTACCTGCAACATAAGGATCTGTTCTTTGAGAGGCTACTATGATCATAGCTAGCTATGGCAGGGACATGCAGCACACAGAAGCCAAGTTCCTCAAGTCACAACTCCACCTGGAATTTTGGTTTGCTGTCTTTCCTGAGGATTGGCTATGATGGTTTTTATTCACAGTTTGTTCCATGAAAAAGAAGCCTGTGCATTTGCGCTGTAAAAAATTTCAAGCCCAATATAAATGGTAGGCTATGAATGTCTCCATATGACCACTTTAAGGGCACACTGAAGAACCACACCAGGCTAGACTAGAGACAGGATGGGAGCATGCGAAGCCATGCCAGTTCTGGACTTGAAATTTCAGTTTTGCCCAGGAGCACCAAATAGAGAAAAGTCCACACCAAGCCGTCACAGAGTGGGGGGGGAATGTGGGAGACAATGACAGGTGATGTGAAAATATGGGCGCCGAGATGAGCACTGCTCTCTCCACAAACCCTGTTGCTCTTGAAGGCAGTAGGCTCTGGCTAAGCCAGCAGACAGGAGGCAAGGGGCTGGCCGCTTTGATCACACAGCAGCCGGACACAAGAAAAATATAAATTTGAATAGCTTTGCCTTTTCTTTCTTTCTTTCTTTCTTTCTTTCTTTCTTTCTTTCTTTCTTTCTTTCTTTCTTTCCTTCTCTCTCTCTCTCTCTCTCT
>NC_022014.1:40969657-40980164 GCF_000317375.1 Microtus ochrogaster
CTCTCTCTCTCTCTCTCTCTCTCTCTCTCTCTCTTTCTCTGTTTGTTTTTTGAGACAGGGTTTCTCTGTAGCTTTGGAGTCTGTCCTGGAACTAGCTCTTATAGACCAGGCTGGCCTCGAACTCACAGAGATCCATCTGCCTCTCCCTCCCGAGTGCTGGGATTAAAGGCCTGCGCCACCACAGCCCGGCTAGCTTTGCCTTTTCTGCCAGCTGATGTTTTACCGGCAGAGAAAGAGAGCCCCGGCCTCTACTTCTCCAAGGGTGTGTGCATCTGAGGATAAGGATTCTGAGGTGGCTGGAGGGCAGATGTTCCCCAGCCTGGATCTGGACATAGAAACGTGGACCAGACTGAGCCTACTGCCATATCTTGCACAGAACTGAGCCTCTCTGCTCAGGAAACTAAACATGATGCTGAAGAAACAATGATACAACTTAAATGCCCACAGTTTGGTTTAAATATCAGGAAGCTACATTTTCTTCCTGGATGAGACACTGACATTTCCACAGGGCCAGTTAAATTAAAGGTCCTGTCTGTCCTCAGCACTAGCTTCTCTCTCCATTTGCCTCCACCAGTGTTGGACTGAGACCAACTTCTGCACGGAGGTGAGGACCGAAAACATCCAGGGAACACCTCACCAGCCCTTGCTTGCAACCAGGACACGGTTCATACTCTACATACACCTATTTATACACGCTCCATCAGGCTGCAGTCTGCTTGGCATCCATTTGAGCTCTCTGTGGGCTTGGCCACGACAGAACACATTGCAAGTTAGTGACACTGGAGGCTCTCGCCCCCATTCCACAGAAGCGAGACCATCAAACACTCCTTCACTCACTCAGTGTGAGGTTAACTCTGATTTCCGAGATGGTGCTCAGGGGAAGCCATCTGGGAGACGTTAAAACTGCTGGGCCAGGCCTCTGCTGTCCTCTTGTTAGTTAAGGCTTAAAAAAAACTCAAAATTGAAGTTAAACAGGAAAATGAGACATCTGACCAAATGTATACCAGGCTGGTTGGAAATTAGCAATCTTTTTCTCTTAATCCTCCCACCCACACCCTTTGTCACACTGACTGGAGATTCTGCAAACATCTTTGGACAGGAAAGCTCTGCTCTCCCAGGATGCTTTGGTTCTGACATAACTAGACAGCAGAGTCTGACTCGAACAATGAGAAAAATTAATACTTCAAAAATTTCCTTAGCAAGCGCTCTCCCCAAAAGGAGGCAGATCCTGCCTTTCTCACTTGAGCATCAGGTGGCGGTGACTTTTGTTTCCCTTTTTTTGGCCTTACAGGGCCAAGGAGTCAAGTCCAGCCACACTGTCTTCCCACAGCTGGGCTTCTGAGCAGGAACCATGCAGGAGCTGGGCAGTTCTCCTGCAGGTTGTCAACTAAAGACTGGAAACATGACACTCTATCTTCGCCAGAACACTTACTGCCAGGAGCCTAACGGGTCATGGTATATACCTCACTCTGGGTAAAGTGCAGAAGATTCTCAGGGAAGGCTATGGTTTTGTTTAAAACTTAAAAAAAAAAAAAAAACCTGTTGGGCGGTGGTGGTGTACACCTTTAATTCCAGTACTCAGGAGGCAGAGGCAGGGGCCAACCTGGTCTACAAGAGCTAGTTCCAGAACAGGCTCCAAAGCCACAGAAAGACCCTGTCTCGAAAAACAAACAAATAAACAGACCCCAAAAAAACTAATAAATTTCATTTATCTATTGTGTGGTGTGTGTAGAGCCAGTTCTCTCCACTACATGGCCAACAGGGATTAGAACTCAGGCTAGCAGGCTTGGCAGCAAGTGCCTATCCCCGATGAGCCATCCCCATGTTCACTGTTTTGTTTCTGAGACAGGGTCTTTAGCTTAGCTTACTCTTGAGCTCTCTACCTTGTCCTCCCGAGTGGTGGGACTAAAGCACGCACCACCGTGACCAGTCTGTGACATCTTCGTGTCAATTCTAGAATCTCAACGGACACGTGCAACTGCCCAGAGGTTCTTGTGGAGGGGCAGGGTTTCCTCCAACTTTTAAGCAGATGACTCACACATGGTTAAGCAGAGAGGAACACAAATAACAGGTCCCGGGGGTAGGAGGAGTGAAGCAGAAGCTGCACAGCTGTGACAACTCTTGGCCAACACACACTGAGTGCCCACTGCATAGAGGCCCCAGAGCAATTGGGGGACCAGTGTCAAACTGATTTGCTACTAAATGGTAAAACTTGCAATAAAGTAGCATGCCTGTGTCCCAGCCGGCAAAGGCCAGTCCAAACGTGGGCCCACTCTGTGCTTCCACTGTCACTGAGCCATGCTGCCGGGGCTGAGACCTGCCCATGGCAGCCTGGTACTGCACGGTGACTACCAAAAGGCACATCACCCAACATCTCCAGGAGAATTGATTTAAAGCTCTGGTGAGTATTCAAGACACAGTTTTAAAATTCCTTTTATGATACTGTTTTTTCAGTCTGAGCAGTGAAAGTCTTTCTATACACATGCTAACCTGTAAGAATATAACCCTCTTGACAGAGAGATTTACAGTATCCATCATTCAAACTTTATTTACAGTAGATGTGAACAGTCCTTATGGGCTGAGACGTGCAGACACCACCTGTCATCAAGCATTGCACTGCTGTTCTCTCACCAAGGCCTCTGCCTACCCGGCCGCCTGCGCCTCACTCCAGCTGCTTGCTGCCCTCCGATTTCTGGTCCAGTCTGCTTCTGTTACTCTTCACCATGTAGATGAAGTAGGCAAGCGTCTCTTTCTCATTCACCGGTATGTTCCTGAAGTGTCGGCTCACAGTCTACATGGGAGGAAAGACCAAAGTCCCTTAAGCTATGTGCACATCAGGGCCCTACATCCTACACTCTGTAAAGAGGGAACAGGAGCCGCTTCCGGAAGTGACTGCCTGGAAGACTTGTCAAGGAGCTGCAGAATGTAGCAGTCCCTTGCTCCAGGGCTTAGCTGCTCTTCTCCTGGGCTACCAAAAGTATACCACTGAGGCCCAGGGTACCACCTACATACAGACAGAGATATACTTCAGTAACAGCTAGTCATCCCTGGCATGGCTTCAGTATCCTGTGGTGTAAGGAGGCTGGACTTCCCTGGTTGGCTATTTGCCACCAAGCCTTTCAGGCTCAGGAAATGGACCAAAAAAAAAAAAAAGTTTTTAAAAATTGTGTCAAGCTCGGTGTGGTGTTGAATGCCTGTAATCCCAGCTCTCAGGAGGGTAAGACTGATGGGTCAGGAGTTCAAGATCACCAGCCTCAGTTGCCTTGAAAACACACACATGCAATAAAACAAAACAAAAACCACGCCAAAACATCAAATGAACAGTCAAACAGATGTGTCTGGCTCCAAGAATTCCTCTAAGAGGGGACACCTGCCCCCGGGAAAGTGTGGCAATCTGAAGGAGAGTGCTCACTGGCCATGTCCTGCTTCTGTTGGCTTTGCCCTAGAGAAACCCCACTCTTCTCCTAGCTGCGGTGGGCAAGCAGCAAAGCTGTGTGCTGCTGTTGTACCTCTATGCTGGCGAGGGAAAGGCTGAAGAGTGAAGACACATCAGACAGACCCAAACCCAAGCTGGCCTGGTGGAGGTGGTCAGGGCAGATGGAGAAAGACCTGGAAATAATAAAGTCCCTGGATTGTGTTTTTCTTTTCCCCACCTCTCAACAAGCCGGGCGGTGGTGGCGCACGCCTTTAATCCCAGCACTTGAGAGGCAGAGGCAGGCGGATCTCTGTGAGTACGAGACCAGCCTGGTCTACAGAGCTAGTTCCAGGACAGGCTCCAAAGCCACAGAGAAACCCTGTCTCGAAAATCCAAAAAAAAAAAAAAAAAATTTTTTTTTCTACAACAAAAGGCAGGAGAAATAAGAAAGATGAGGAAGGCAAGTACTGTGACATGTGCCTAGAAGGGAAGCTGAGGCAGGAGAGTCACTTGAGCCCATCGGTATTGGTACATACGAGAGAGAGACAGAGAGATGCTAAGGGTGACCTCTTCCCAATTCCCACCAAACGAAGTTAAGAACTCAATGAAGAAAAATATTTTCTTAGGTGCCACGAATTATATAGGAAAAGACTTCCATTAACTCCATAGGTCAAGAAGGGGAGTGGGTAGGTACTGGAGCGTGAGGGGGAAGTTCACCAGTAGATGATTTGCTTAGCATACACATGGTCCTGGGTTTGATCCCTACTACTCAGAGGGAAAAAAAAGGTCCCTAAATCTAAAGGCACAGTGGCTAATCACACTGATACACCTGAAAGGACTGGTTCTATGGAGAATCTTGTAAAAATGATGCCATGAACCAGAATCAAGAGTCCTCAGGTTGCTGTGTGACTTTAAGAAGGTCTACCCGTCTCTGTGCATGATTCCTTTGGGAAACAGGACTTTCTATTCTATGTGGAAAGCTCTTGATTCTGTCATGCAAAAAGGGACAGATTCGCCTCCAGAGCATGGCAGAGATGCAATGAGTGGATGATGTGTGGGAGGGCTGGCTAGGACCACAGGAGCACAGGCTGGGCCTCTCTGATTGTCTACCTACTTCTGCTAGCTGGGCCTTGTTGAAGCCTGGTCTGGTCTGCAGCTTGTAGTGCCGTTTGTAGCGTCGAAGAGTGTTCACTTGCAGCTGGAACAGATCAACCTAGAGGAGAAGAGAGACAGTTACGTCTGAGTCCCCTGGCCGGGCACACCCTAGAGAGGGCTGAGGAGGGAAGAAGTCGGAGACACTGTTCACCAAGGACGATGACTAGCAAGGAGCCCAAAGGCAGTTAGAAAAGGGCTCTGTGTGGATGGAGGAGGGTGGGCAGAAGAGGGGCAGTAGAGAGGATGTGAGAACGAGGAGAGGAAGGGGAATGATTCTGAGCATGGAAACTTGGAGCAGAGGCTGAGCTTGGGCAACAAGAGCGCCGCGGCATGTCCTGGAAGGCAGAAGGAACTTGGGTTGCGGGTTGGGTAGGAGTGGGGGTTTGGGGGAACAGGGAGCCCCTGCAGCACAGAGCTGGGCTTCACTGCAGGCAGAGTTAGAGGACACCAGGGTGTCCAGAAAGGCCAGCTCAGGGACACTGGAGGAGATAAGCTAGAAAACGGACTGAAAGAGCTCCCATGGTGCAGCTGAAAAAGAGGCTGAGGTTGATCCACCTGCATGTCAGGGCCAGGAGCTCTGCAGATGGCTGCTAAGGGTCTAGAAGGACCCTCTTCTCTTTGTTCAGCTAGCCTAGCAGGGGGCGAGCTAACCAGTCATGAAATATGGAAGGTCCAGAAAGGGTTGCCTTCACCTGCCTCCAAGAGAGAGGCTCTTGCTTCAGGCAAGTGGGACTCACTTTAAAAAATAAAAATAATAAAAAAAGAATGAAGCCGGGCGGTGGTGGTGCACCCCTTTAATCCCAGCACTCAGGAGGCAGAGGCAGGTGGATCTCTGTGAGTTCAAGGCCAGCCTTGTCTAGAAGAGCTAGTTCCAGGACAGGAACCAAAAAGCTACAGAGAAACCCTGTCTTGAAAATAAAAAAAAAAAAAAAGAATGATTAGCATGAGGGTCCAGAATTCCCCATCATTTAAAGCATTCTTGGAAACCTTTTCTAAACTGTTGGCCAAAGGGATTAAAAAACAGAATGTCTTTATGAAATAACCATAACTTCCTATTGCCTGCAGCAATAGGAAGATACTGGAAAGTAAAGCTGGGGAAGGGACACGGGGAGAGGTACAGGACAGGGCCAAGTTTCACATGCCCCTCCACGCCTGCAGACTGAGGCCCGCCTACTTCTACTTCTACTCCCAGCCACGAAGTGTGCTCACAGGAGGTCACCTTATGAGATAACAATGTGTCAAGTACTCAGTGCACATTGGATACAGTTACTCTTCTGCAGAAGCCCAAGTGAGAACACTTTGGAAGGAAACCCAGCTATTCCTTCCTGGAGCCCCTTCCTTAACACACAATGAACTCTTCTGGGTGAGATGCTAGGGCACACGGTATTGTGCAATACTTTAAGGGGGCACATCCTGAAGGATATGTGGCAATGCCTGTAGACATCATTTTCACTGTCACAGCTCAGGCAATGTCATTGCCTCTAGAGGTCAGGGGAGGGGTGTTGTTGATGATCCTATAATACTCAACTTGTGCCCCCTCCCCTCAAATGTCAAACTTCAGCACCTGTTAAATGACTGAGGTGTGTCTCTGGGGAAAGCCCCAGTCCAGCTGGTGGCACTGACAAGATGCACCTTTATTTTCAGGTCAGAAAAGAAGGGGAGAGAGCTGCTCAGACCACACAGGCTCAGCATGAACTTTAAAGGCAAGAACAGGGTTTTAAAAGCAGCAACACCGTGGTCAGGCACTGGCCAGGTTCAAGAGGCAAAGTCCTGCAAAAGTCTACTACAGAGACCATAAGCAGAGTCTCTAGCCCCCCCCCCCCCCCCGGGACCTCGGAGCCTGGGCCTATCTGGAGACCAACAGGGCAGGCAGAGCAGCTCAGCTCCAAGCTTTCAGAGCCAACGTTACTGAAAGTCTAGAAAACACATTTCAAACAAACCACAGCAATGCAAGCAAAGATGACTGGTTAGTTCAGAAAACACAATAGCCGGGGAAAGCTGGCGTCCCACTATTCTCATTCTCTGGCTGGGAGCGGGGCCTGGGTCACAACCAGCACTCTGGCCTTTACCTCAGGAGTGTCAGCGTCATGCTCAGGGGAGTCTCCGCCATCGTCACTCGTCTTCCTCTTCCTTTTATTTCGGACGCTCTGGATGAAATTTTTGTGGAAGTCACAGATGTACAGGTGCCTTACCTGATGGGAAGAGACCTAAAGTCAGTGTTAGCCTGTGAAGTCGTGAGCCTCCTCTTTTGGTCAGGTACTGGAGAGAGACGGATGAGTGAGGCAGGCCACAGTTTACTACCTTATTGCTATAGGCTACAGAAGGATACAGAGCGCTGGGGTACAGTTAAGTGCACGAGCAAATGTCCAACTTGCCCCCCCCCCCGCCAGTGTATTAGCATCCAAGTCTCTCCACAGTACGGGAAAGAGGGAAAGATGGCTGGAGCCGAAAGACTGGCTTTACAGGTACCAGGAGGAATTGTAAACTTGAGTGGGCAGAGCTGAGCAGCAGGGACTGTAGAGATGGTACTCACAACAGCTATTACTGCAGGGTAACACTGAAAAACTTGACTCCCACTACTTCACATCTGATCCACAAAGGATCGGAGAGAGACAGAATTCTCACAAAGCAGAACCACATAAAAAGGAGTGGGTATTACCCTGATTTTCTAATAAACACTGGAGCATATTAGTAAAGGTGCCAATAGCAGCTCAAATGTGAAGAATGTGTTTTTATTTAAGAATCTAAGTGTCACCATTGCCTGGGGGAACCATTCAAAAAACGCTGCAGAACCCAACGCGTGTTGTAAATGGCTCTGGGTAGGGACAGCTGGTGCACAAATGTTCTGGGGAGACATCTGAACTGGAGTTTAGTCCCTAAATCCCTAAAGATAAAAGTAAGCTGACAGGAAGTCACCATCAATTAATTCAGGTCTTTTTATGGAGGAACTAACAAAAACTGTTTAGTTGGATGATTATCGTTTCGTGTGGTTGGATTAGTGAGTCATGAGTCACTTTGAGTTTATACTGTGTTGCTGTCTTGCACACAGCAGGCGCTTAATATGTGCTGAGGCACCAACATAGTCACTCTCATACCGGAAAACAGCTTATGCTGGTGAAAGTCACCTCTTGCATGGTCACAAGTTGGGATGGCTTTGCCAGATTTCACTCTGGCAATGAACTTTCAGATGTCACTGTCCTAAAGAGTAACACCCAGGTGATACAAGACCACAGGATGTGTGTCCCCTGTCCCGCCCCTGGCAGCTGGCACTTGGATAGGCAAAGCTAGTATGTGCCTCTTGAGAGAGCAAGCTGCATCTCTCCAGTGTCATGGTAAGCTGGGAGAGCAGCAGAATGGGATGTTTCTAAAGCTTAGATGGGAAGATGGTCAGCTCCAAGGCCCCCCAGGCCTTGGTAAATGTTCCTTTCTCTGCTACATTTCCTTTACACTATTCCCAACCTCAGCCACTCCCCAGAAGCAGAGAAAAAGCATGTCAGCTGCAAGTTGGCTATGTCTTAATATACTACAGAAGCTTCCAGGGCCCACCTGAAGGGCCGTGGTGTCTTATTTTAAAAGGGCACCCATTAGATCCTCTTACAAGACAGCCAGTCTCTGTCCTTAACCATGTTTAAGTCTGAAATGCATTTCAGCAACTTCAGGGCTCAGAGGCCTTTGTGGGTGGGGTGGGTGTTGAGGGTGGAAGCAAAAGCTCACTGTGTGGTTGTCTCCCCCCTACCCCCCTCCTGTTTCACTTGCTACAACAGCTAAAATTTCTTGTAACACAGCAGTTACTTGGGATTGAATTCCTGCCCAAGTCTGTGGGATGAAATAGAAACCCTTTCAGAAATAATGACTCTACACCACCTTGAAATGGACTGAGACTGTGCTTCCAACCACACGCCTTCCCCAGCATGGCCTCTGGGAGCTGCTGCTGCGGGTCCAAAGGGCCTCTCTTCCTGATGATGTGTGTGAGATGCTCAACACTGCTCCACATGGGCTTTCCCATGGGCTGAGTCGGTAAATGGAGTCTCTGCTGCAGCAACAAACCATCCAGATGTGGGGAATGCTCACAGAAATCCTGCCAGCAGCCCACACAGGAGGCAGGCACTGTTTCCAAGTGGATAAATTCAGTGCCATCCTAGAATTCCCTTTTCATGCCTACATGTGATTATCAGGGGACACCTTACTGTCTAGCCAGTGTTTGCTCCGTTGTAATTCGATTCATCCATTCCTCACTTATTTATTGACAGACATTTGTAAAAAGAAAAGTCCCCATCATTTAAAAAAAAAAAGACAGCACTATTCAAAAAGAGCCAGACTATACTGGCTAACTAAATAAAACTGAGTGTCTAAGAGAGGAGTCTAGAAGAAAAGATGATGAACTTGGAAGCAAGACAGGTTTAGGAAATTAGCCAGCTTCTAAGTGTATTATGTATCTACATTCCAATTCGTAACAGTAGCAAAATTACAGTCATGAAGTAGCAACAAAATAATTTTATGGTTGAGGGTCACCACAACATGAGAAACTGTACTAAAGGGTCGCAGAACTGGGAAGGTTAAGAACCACTGCACTAAACGTTGGCCATTAATCATTCAAGTTCCCTGAATATTAAGAGTTCCTTAACCCGGTCCCAATTCCTAATCTGGAAGCTGCCACTCAGGGCTTGCAGCAACAGATGTCAGACTAAAAAGTTCCTAACCAGTTGGCAATAGGCACATCTTCAGAACCGTTAACAAGAGCAGGTGAAATCACACAGGAAGTTTCCTATAATTAGCCACAAGGCAATCCCATTCAATTTTAAATGTCCGCCTCCGTCTGCATTACCAAATAATGTTACCCATCAAGAAAACCGGTTCCCTGCCCCCTTCCAATCACATCCGCTGCAAGAGTCATCTAAGACCTGGCTGGCCTTGTCCTTATTTCTGCCACATCTCAGAAAAACTCATTCGCTGCCAGCGAAAGCGGGCTCTGTGCTGCGCTGCAGAGACGGAGGCCGCGGGAGACAGGAAAGTCGCAGCCACCTTGCTAGTGTCTGAAAGAACGACAAGGTCCCTGGAGGGAGGACGAAGTTGGAGAAGAGCCCCCGGGTCCCCTTGTCACCCCTTACCCCTAAGTCTTGCAAAAGTAACCCACCTCTCTCTGTTCTACTATCCGGCGCAACAGTGACAGCTGGAAACTGCTGTCACTTTTCCCAGGCAGGGACAGTGTGCTAAGCCCTCCTCGGCCCCCCCAGCCCACCCTCTGGGATGCGGGCAGCGTCGCGGAGCACAGAGCGGCCTCCACGATCCTGAGTCCCCTGTTCTGCACAGACCGCGCTGCGAGGCCCAGCGCACCGAGCGTCCCCGGGGTCCCTTCCCGCTGCCCTGCGCTGAGCCCTGACACTCACGCTCTTGTCGATGTCCAGCTTGAGTTTCTTCTGCGAGATGCTCTTCTGCACCCTCTTACTGAAGGAGGCGTTGCCCGCGGGCCGGACGCAGCGCTCGCCGTCCGCGATGAGGCAGCAGCTCTGGCCGTAGCCCGGGGCGGCGGCGGGGGCGGCAGGGGGCCCTTCGCGGCTGTCCTCCTCGGTGCTGAAGCCGTTCATCTCCCCGCCCCGGCCTGGCCCCTCCGGGGGAGGGCCCCTGTAGGCCACTCCGCCGCTGTGAGCCCCGCGGGGCAGCTCTCCGCCAGCCCCGCGCCCGAGTCCCACGGTGTGCCCTGGGTCAGGCGCTCTCTGAGCTCCGCGAGGCCCGGCTGCTCTGTGCTCCTGCAGCCCGGGCCCCGCCGGGGATGCACCAGCCGAGACTCCGGCCCGGGCTCGCGAGGCTCCCTCGGGATCCGGGCCCGGTCGCCCTGGGGCTCCGGAGGCCCCCGCCGGCTCCCGCCTGCTCCGCGCCGCGCTGCAAAGTCTCCACCCCGCGGCTCTCCACGCGGGGGCCCGGCCTCGAACCTGCCGT
>NC_022014.1:40980264-40982865 GCF_000317375.1 Microtus ochrogaster
CGGCAGCCCCTGGGCCGCCCCGGCCGCCGCCCGCCAGACGCGCCGCACCACAACAGTGCGCTCCCCCCGCCCGCCGCGGCACAGCGGAAGTCCCGCCTCCGTGCGCGTATTGGCCGTACTCTCTGTATGGGCGGGGCCACTGTCGCCGCTGACGTTCCTCATTGGTCTCTGCCGCTGCCGGTCTCCGGTGCCAGGCTACTTCCTGGACTCTGCTGGGATGGGTTCAAAGTAGAGAAAGTGCAGGAGGGAAGAGTTGCTTGGGCGAGGAGGTGATCGGGCTGCAGGTTCAGTTTTAGCTGTGGAGCGGGATGCTCTGGCCCCAGTTAGAATGATGAACAGGGTCCTCGCTCCGAGGAAGGATGCTGAGCGGGGTCTGAAAGAATGCAGGATGTCCTGGTCCGGGGTAGGATGCTGAGCTAGGTCCTGGATCTAGGCTAGGGCGAGATGGTGGGCTGGATTAGGAGAGACGCGGTGTCCGCACCCGGGGGAGGGGTGCTGGGCCGAAAGTGGAGGGACTCAGCGTCTCCACTCCGGGATGGGATGCTGAGCAGGGTCCCTATTCCGGGAACGGGATGCTGAGCGAATACAGGAGGGAGGAGACAGGGCCCCTGTCGAGGGACGGAATGCTGAGCCAGTTCCCAGTTCCGGCGCAGAATGCTGAGCAGGGGCCCGGAGCAAGGTGTTGGCTCCAGAACAGAATGCTAAATGGGTCTGGCAGGCCTCAAGGTCTGGGTACTGAGGGGAGTCTGCGGGAAGCAGGGACAGAATTCGGCAGAGATCACGTTCGATGTGGACTGCGCGGGAGAACTGAGGGATTGGCATAGGGGAAGGGTATGTGAAAGGGGACCTTGGAGAAAGTGATGCCTGCAGAGCAGACTGGGCGTAACGGAAAGGCCTGGGCTGGAAGATTTGCGTAGCTGTGGGGGGCAGGGTGCACGACCTGGGACAGAAAGCCAGTGTGGAGGTGCTTATGAGCATAAAGAGGCGTGGAGAGACAGTGGAGGTGGGACGGGGAGGTAGCAATCTTTAGGTGTCCCTCACACCAAGGAAGGAGGGGCTTAAAGGGGAGAAGGAGAGAACCCATGGGTTAGGGCAACCCTTCTCCGGGTTTGGTCTGCAGGCTGGACTTTGTAGGCTGAGGCAACTGAGAAAGGCCCTTAGGCCACCGACAGAAGACATTTTAGGGACAGATTTGTAGTTTTATTGCTTCAAGCCACTCGGACCAATCAGGGAGGAGGCCATCTCACCCTTCCTGAAATACATAGGGAATATTTGGTAGCAGAGTATTGTGTGGGGTAGGGGATAGGGTGGGTGTTAGGTGTCAGGTAAGCTCTTAAATTCTCTTCAAAGGCCTAAACTGAGTTTGTACAGTCTTATTTCACTAATTTCATACAGGAGACCGGATAGGAAATTTAAGGCCACTATGGGGACTGAGATTGTAAGTCAGGGCCAGTGGTTGACCAGCACACCCGAGGCTCTGGGTGTGGTGACACGGGCGGGTGGTGACCGCCTCTAAGCTCGAGGATCTGAAGTTCAAGGTCATTTGACTGAAAGGGTAGCACACAGGCCAGTCTTGTTTTTGTGAAACCTTGTCTCAAAACAAGTTCATTATTAAGTTGCTTATAAAAAATACTTAAAAAGTTATGAAAGATATGTAGTTAAGCGAAATTTAACATCGTCAGAAAGAGATGTGCATTTGATTTTTATGGCAAATTCAGTTTTAGGGTGTACGTGTGTGTTATTGTTTATTTTATTTATTTATTCATTTATTTTTACTCCCTTGAGAGCCCGCCACCTAGCTCCCAAACAAATACGCGGAGACTTAATCTTACTTATGAATGCCCTGCCTTAGCTTGGCTTGTTTCTTTTCTTTCTTTCTTTCTTTTCTCTTTCTTTCTTTTCTTTGTTTTTTTTTTTTTTGTTTGTTTTGTTTTTTTGTTTTTCGAGACAGGGGTTCTCTGGGTGTAATGAAAAGATTAAAAACGCTGCAGGATGCCCGGCGGCAGCAGGCAGCAGAAATGCTGCAGGTCCCCAAGCGGTGGCAGTGGGCCATGTGGTGGCAGGCAGCGGGCCCTGAGAGGGATGGCTGCAGGTCACCGAGTGGTGCTAGTTCAGGACAGGGAGACATGTGCTGGCAGTGGACGAGAGACAAGATATGGATAGGCATGCCATGCAGAGTGAGGCTGGATATTTATTTAGTGGTTATGGAAGGGAGGGGAAAAGGGGAGAGAGAGAGAGAGAGAAGGGAAGAGAGAGAGGGAGATAGAAAGGAGAGACTAAGGCTGCAAGCTTGAAGGAAGACCTACCTGCCTCAGTGGATGGGGCAGGGAGTGGGCGTGGCTTGTCTCTTAAAGAGACAGAACAACCATTACACTGGGTAGTTTTGGAGCCTGTCCTGGAACTCACTCTGTAGACGCTAGGCCAGGCTGGCCTCAAACTCACAAGAGAGCCACCTGCCTCCCGAGTGCTGGGATTAAAGGCATGCGCCACCACCGCCTGGTACTAGCCAGCTTTTCTTTCTTTCTTTTCTTTTTTTTTTTCGAGACAGGGTTTCTCTGTGGCTTTGGAGCCTGTCCTGGAACTAGCTCCTTAGACCAGGCT
>NC_022014.1:40982965-40986290 GCF_000317375.1 Microtus ochrogaster
TTAGACCAGGCTGGTCTCGAACTCACAGAGATTCGCCTGCCTCTGTCTCCCGAGTGCTGGGATTAAAGGCGTGCGCCACCACCGCCCGGCCCAGCTTTTCTTAAATTGTCTGATCTGCCTTTTCCCTCTAGGCTTTTACCTTTTTCTATTCCATATGCCTCTGGGTGGCTGGCCCCTGTTGTCCTTCTCCCCCTTCTCCATTTCTTGCTCCTCCCTCTTCTTTTTCTCCTGTTTATTCTCCCTGCCTGGCAGCCCGCCTATCCCTCTCCTGCCTATCTATTGGCCATTTAGCTCTTTGCTAGACCAATCAGGTGTTTTAGACAAGCAAAGTAACACAGCTTTACAGAGTTAAACAAATACAACATAAAAGAATGCAAGACAGGGCTGGAGAGATGGTTCAGCAATTAAAAGCATTGGCAGCTCTTCCAGAGAGCCTGAGTTCAATTCCCAGCAACCACATGATGGCTCACAAACACCTTTAATAAGATCTGGTGCCCTCTTCTGGCTTGCAGGCAGAACACTGTATATGTAATAAATAAATAAATAAATCATTTAAAAAAAGAATACAACACATGTTTGCATCATTAGACAAATATTCCACTTCATAAAAGAATCTAATACATCTTAAACTAATATTCTGCAACGTGCATGTATGTGTGTGTGTCTGTTAAAATTCTCTGCCAACTTCAGCAAAGATTGATGAGGAACTGGAGAAATGCCTTTTTCAATGCTGAGTAAAAGATGTGGAGTAAGCTCTACAGGGTGGCACACACCTGTCATGCCAACACTTGAGAGGTTGTGCAGGGGGATCAAGTGTTCAGGGTCATTCTCAGCTACTGTTGAACTTGAGACTAGCCTGGGCTACATGAGACCTTGTCTCAACAAAACTCTAAAATTGCACATGGACTTGTGGAATGTGATGTGATGTGTGTGTGTGTGTGTGTGTGTGTGTGTGTGTGTGTATCTGTGTTAAAATAACCCACGCAGGGGCAGGAGGTTGGAAAGAGCTGCTCTTCCAAGGGACACCAGTTCATTTCCAAACACCTGTGTTGGGTGGCTCACAACTGCCAGTAATTCCAGCTCCAGGAGGTCTGGCCTCCCAGACTACATGTACACACACACACACACACACACACACACACACACACACACACAATTAATCAAAGAAGCAGAGCTACCCTTCCCCAATAAGCAAACAACAAAACCCTTGTTGGGTCAGTGAGATGGCTCAGTGGGTTAAAGCACTTGCCAATAAATCTGCTGACCTGAGTTGTACCCCCAGGCCCGGCATGGGAGGAGAGAACTGACTTGTGCAAATTGTCCTCTGACCACAGTCTCACTGTGGCGTGAATGCATTACCTTCCCATAGAAAAAAATAAATGTATGGGGGCTGGAGAGATGGCTCAGTGGTTAAGAGCATTGCCTGCTCTTCCAAAGGTCCTGAGTTCAATTCCCAGCAACCACATGGTGGCTCACAACCATCTGGAATGAGGTCTGGTGCCCTCTTCTGGCCTGCAGACATATACACAGACAGAATATTGTATACATAATAAATAAATAAATAAATATAAAAAAAAGAAAAAATAAATGTAATAAAAATTTTAAAAATTGTCCAGTGGTGGTGCATGACTTTAAACTTAGCACTTGGGAGACAGAGACAGGCGGATCTCTTAAGTTCAAGGCCAGCCTGGTCTACATAGTGAGTTCCAGAACAGTCAGGGCTGCAAAGAGAAACCTGTCTTGGAAAAAAAGAATGAAAAATACTCTAGAATACAAACAGTGATTATGTTAGGGTGACTGACATTTATATTCTTTTGTTCTACCTTTGCATTTTTCCTAATAAGCATTTTTGTTTTGCCTTTTCAGTAGAAAAATATAATAAAATATTAATGGAAAAACACAATGTTCTAGAAGTCCTCCTTCAGAGTCCGCATATTCCAAAGCAAATTCTTGAATGTGTCATGTGTACCACATAGAGGGGGTGCTCTAGTTTCATTTCTGTTGCTGTGACACATAACCCGATTAAAAAAAAAAATATAGGCGATAAAAGGGTTTATTAGGCTTATAATTCCAGTTCAACACTGAAGGAAAATCAAGGCAGGAACTGAAGCATCCCATCCCCACTCAGAGAGAGGACAGACATGCAGACCCTTGCTTGTTCACTCCACTTAAAAAAATATTTTATAGCCAGGCAGTGGTGGTGCACACCTTTGATCCCAGCACTCGGGAGGCAGAGGCAAGTGGATCCCTGTGAGTTTAAGGCCGTCCTGGTGTACAGAACAAGTTCCAGGACAGCCAGAGCTTCACAGAGAAACCCTATTTGAAAAACAAAACAAAAATTTATATATTTTTATTTTACATGTATGAGTATTTATTTTACTTTCATGTATGTATGTATGTATGTATGTGAATACATGTATGTATATGAAACACATGCATGCAGTGCCTTTGGAGGCCAGAAGATCGGATCATGGAACTGAAGTTACAGACAGTTATGAGCCACCAAGCAGATGCTTGGAACCAAACCCCAGTCCGGCTGGGTGGTTGGGTGACTAACCCCTAGCATCCTCCTCTTCTTGTTTTCTTGCTTCTTCTTTCCCTCCCAGATTTCTCCTCTTATTTATTCTCTCTGCCTGCCAGCCCTGCCTCTCCTTTCTCCTGCCTTGCTATTGGCATCTAACACTGTACAGGCACTGTGTTAGGCACTCACTCTCTATAAATGCTGGAGTTGCCTTGGCATTCTGACCAGAAGGAAGGAAGAGAGACAGAGCTCACTCGACAGAGCTCACTCTCTGTCCATAAGGAGACTTCTCAGGGGCTATGGGGACCTCCCACTTGTGTTCCTGGTCAGCATTTGGCCACTTCTGGCAGCAGGGAACAGACTGGGAAATGTCCTCTGACTTTCTGGTAGCTGTGTGCTCAGTGAAAACGGAGGGCCTGTGACTAGGGCATAAGGGTGAGATGTGGCCACATCCAACCTGGACCACAGCCAACCACTTCCGCCTCTTTTAAAATGCCCATCTTCTTCATTTGAGGGCCAGGGATGTCTGGTTAATTTGGTTCCATTCTTCTGATAAATCCTCTCTGATACAGTTTTCAAAGATCTGCAGAGGTTTGTGGGGTTTTTGTTTTGTCTTGTTTCTTGCCTTATATGTTTTATACCCATTAGTGTGGGTAGATGTATTGTATGAGCAGGTATGCGTATACATGTGCAAATGGGGGTTGCTATTGGGTGTCATTCTGTGGTTGTTCACAACCTTTATTTATTTATTTATTTTTTTTGGTTTTTCGAGACAGGGTTTCTCTGTGGCTTTGGAGCCTGTCC
>NC_022014.1:40986390-41001709 GCF_000317375.1 Microtus ochrogaster
GTTTTTCGAGACAGGGTTTCTCTGTGGCTTTGGAGCCTGTCCTGGAACTAGCTCTGTAGACCAGGCTGGTCTCGAACTCACTGAGATCCGCCTGCCTCTGCCTCCCGAGTGCTGGGATTAAAGGCGTGCGCCACCATCGCCCGGCTCCTTTATTATTTTTTAAATTGTTCTGAATTATGTGTATGTGCATGCCTGTGAGTGCAGGTGCCCGAGGAGGCCAGAAGAAGGCATTGGACCTCCGTGAAATGGGTGTCACAAAAGGGGAGATGCCCAACATGGGTGCTGGGAACGGAACATGGTCCCTTTGATAGAGCGGCAGGGAGTCCTCTTAACCACTGAGCCATCTCTCCAGCCCCAACTTCTATTTCTCTCACTGAACCTGAAGCTCGTTGGTTGCATTAAGCTGGCTGGCTAGACAGGGATCCTCCTGTCTACCTCTCCCAGGGCCAGAGTTACATGTGTGTACCCATACTCCCAGCTTTTTACACGCGTTCTGCGGATCCGAACTCAGTTTGTTAGTGTTGGCAGCAAGCTCCTTTACCTGCAGAGTCTGTCAACCCTGGGTGGTTGTTGTTTTTTTTTTTTTTTTTTGTATCAGAGCTCAAGACAGAGCTCAAGACCCGGCTTTAAAGTTCAGTGTGTAATAAAACTTAGTTACTTTTGTGTCATCCTGAGGAAAAATAGCCAGGAGCTAAAGGGTGGGACTCTTTATTTCAGCTAGTGTTTTTCCAGGTGTTGGCTGTCCTGTCTAGCGAGAAGAGGGCAGATCCTGGCGGAGAGGGGACAGGCCCCCAGTTAACTCCATCCAGTCCCCACATCCTGCTCTTTCACCAGTTCCCCAAATCCTATGATATTACGAATCCATGAAGGGATTAATGTCTATGCAAAGGCTCTTACAGACCCAGTTAGGCTTCACTGGGCTCCAGCCCCGGCTGAAGACTGAGACTGCAGAAATAACTCTGTCTCCAGAAGGAGGGGAATATTCAGATGAGCAACGGATGGAGAGACACAAGGCCGATTGGCTCTTTTTGGCTTTGTGTGGGTTTTAAGGTTCTTGGAACAGCTAAGAGAATCTGCTGTGCCACATAAACCATATAGAAGTTTAGGTATTTTTGTATCAGTTTTTTTGTTTGTTTGAAGCAGTGTTTAATGTGGCCACTTTGGCCTAAGACTTACTATGTAGCCAAGGATAACCTTGAACTACTTATCCCCTTGTCTCTACTTACTAATTACAGGAGTGCTGCACCATGCTGAATTTAGGAGATGCTTGTTGTGCTTTCCTGTCGCTTTAAGGGACAAGCCACGCCCACTCCCATTACCTCTGACCTGCCCACTGCCATCTTGGGCCCTTCCTTTTCTGCTTCCTTGACGTGCGTGCTTTTTATTATAAGGAAGACCTGTGAATGTTGTGCTTTCCTGTCCCTTTCAGGGACAAGCCACGCCCATTCCCCTCCCCATCCGCTGAGGCAGGCTGATCTTCAGCTTCCGGCCTGAGCTCGCTCTTTTCCATCTTCCTCTCGGAGAGGTAGCTTCGCTTCTGCCTCTCTCTCCACTTTTCTGCTTCCCCCCTTCTCTGTCTCTTTCTCCTCTTCTCTTCTCTCTCTCTCTCTCTCTCTCTCTCTCTCTCTCTCTCTCTCTCTCTCTTTCTCTGTCCCCCCTTCACTCCTCCTCCTCCATAACCCCCTGAATAAACATTCAACCTCACCCTGCATGTCGTGTCTATCCATGTTTCTGTCTTCTGCCCACCCGCCATGTGTCTCCCTGCCTGGAACCAGCCATTGCTCGGGGACCAGCAGCCATTTCTGCCTGGGACTGGCTGCTCCCAGAGCCCGCTGTCTGCCGCCACATGGCCCGCCGCCACCATTTGGGACCTACAGCATTTCTGCTGCCTACTGCCGCTGGGGATCTTGCAGCATTTTTAAAAAGAACAACAATGCTGAGGATTGAACCCAGGGCTTGGTGCATGGGCGGCAAGTGCTCTGCCCGTCTGCTCACAAGTCCAGGTCCTCTGCTTGCAACAGTTACCGAATCCCTTAGAAAGAGTGTTACTATTTGGATGTGTCAGTCTGTTCTGCTGGACATTTAAATCTTTGAGAAAACTCAGGCACCTTCAGTTCTTAATTGTCCTTTAAAATATCTAAGGGAGTTTGGTTAATTAAGCAGTAAGTCTATCAAATGATTAAGGATTAACTCTATTAAACTTAACAATTCAACACTAATAAAGAACAAACAAAATTGATTCTTCTTATCTTTATATGAAAAGCTACTAAATTTCAAAGTGCCTAAGTCTCTAAATTGAACTTAAAACCTTAAAGGAAAGTTAGTATTCAAAATGGGCAGCCTGCCAGGCAGTGGTGACACGCGCCTTTAAACCCAGCATTGGGAAGGCAGAGGTAGGCAGATGTCTGTGAATTTGAGGCCAGCCTGGTTGACATAGTAAGTTCGAGGACAGCCAGGACCATATAGTGAGAACCTATTTTTAAAAAACAAAATTTAAATAAAACAAAAAGTTAGAAGTCTAGCTGATGGTGGTGCGTGCCTGCAATTCCAGCATTTGGGAGGTGGGGCAGGAGGACGTCGAAGTTCAAGGTCATCTTTGGCAGAACCTTGACTTTAAAAAACGCACAGGCGTGTATCCAGGCCACACAATTAGAAAGGAGATCCTGAAGGGGAGGAAGAGTCTTCAGTGGAGGTGAGAAATAGCCCAGTGGACATGTGTGACGAGCAGCAGTGGGGACTGACTGGGAGATGAAAGGGAAGCTGTGTGACGGGAAGGCTGATTCAGGGAGGCCAGTGGGGTAGGGAACTACCGAGAACAAGGCACCCTGACACTGTGTGAAGACATGCTGAGGAAACACGTTGCTTTGTAGGTTAACCTAAAAGAAAAATCAATTAAAACATTTTAAAAACAAAACAATTGGAGCAGGAAATATGTAAATATAGTTTCTATAGGCAAAACTTTAAAAAATTAATAAAGTTGTTAGAATGAATTTTTGGATTAGCCTGTGTCAGCTAGATGGGGGGGGGGTGGGCATCAGGTACTTCCAGACTCATAGAGGATGCGCCCTTCCTTCCCACAGCCTTCAGCTCCTCCTGGCTTTGATGTTTGCTTATCCAGCAAATTTCTAAGAAGGGCATCATGTCATTATTCCAGTCACTGGAAAGTTCTAGGAGCCACAGACAGAATGAATAACCTCTGCTTTCTAAGTCAGTCCTTTGTGACTGTGGGCAGGGAGAGAGAATCCTCAGGAGAGGTGTCTAGAGGGGGCGGAGTGGCAAGTGCAGGTCTTAATCTGTGCAGTATACCTAACTGTTTTCCCATTTTATTGAGCAGGTGGGAAGAAGCAAGGTGGGGAGGGCATCTTTCCCTCACCCATGCCACCGAGGCAGATGAGGGGTGGGGTCAGATCTCCCATGCACACTCTTGGCTAGATCATCTGCTCCCCTGTCAATAGGGTCAGGTTTCATGTGCTGCTCAGGTAAGGTGCAGGGCCCGCTCTCCGGAGTGCTGCAGGTGGTGAGGGGCAGGGCGAGTTCTCTCTGGTGCTGCAGATAGTGAGGGGTGGGGTCAGCTCTGTGCATCCCTATTCTCACTGCCCTCAGTGGTAACAGGAGCCATGGACTTCGACACAGACTACAGCTGCAGCAGGGCCACAGACCCAGACAACACCATGGCCCCTAGTGGCAGTACAGGCCACTCAGATTTGTATTGGCCCCAGCAGAGGCACAGCCCTTAGACACTATTATGACCCTAGGTGGTGGCCCAGACCCCCGATGTCTACATGGCCCTTGGTGGTAACATGAACTATGGCTATCAACACAGACCATGGCTGCAGTTGGACCATGGATCTAGACATGGTCCTTGGCAGTAGCATGGGCTCTGATGTCACCATGACCCTGGCTGGCAGTGCAGGTCACTCTGATTGGCATGGATCCAGCAGCAGTGTGGCCCTCAAACAACAACATGGCCCCAGGTGGTGACCCAGATCCTGAGTTCCTGCAACGTTTTTGATGGCAATAAGAGCCTCGGGCATCACCGTAGACCCTGACTGCAACAGGGCCACAGACCCAGACATGGCCCCGGTTACCCCTTGGGCTCGTACGACACCATGGCCCCAGGTGGCAGTGCCTGTCACTCAGGTCTGTATGGGCTTGGCAGTGAGTGACACAACCCTCTGACACCAATATGGCCAGAAGCAGCCTCCCAGATTCTGGGCATCTATGTAGCCGTTGGTGGCAACACGGGCTATGGATATTAACACAGACTCAGGCTATGGAAGGACCATGGACTTGGACGTGGTCCTCGACAGCAGCCAGGGTCTGGATGTCATTGTGGTCCTAGCTGGCACTGCAGATCACTCATATCAGTATGACCCCAGCTGCTGTGTGGTCCCTGAATGCCAACATGTCTGCAGGTGGCAGCCCAGTCTCCAGGCATCTGCTTGGCCTTCGATAGTAAGAGGAGTCACTGACATCAACATGGACCCAGACATGGCACTTAGTTGCATTTCAGGTCCAGAGGACACCATGGTCCTGGGTGGCAGTACAGGGTACTCAGATTGTATAGCCTCGCTAGCAGCTTACCCTGAAAGATCAACATGGCCTCAGCTGTTGGCCCAGGCTACTAGCTTCTGCATGTTCCTCTGTGGCAACAGGAGTCACGGACATCACACAAAGCCTGACCACAACAGGGTCACAGGGCCATACATGGCATTTAGCATTCTGGGCCCAGATATCACCATGGTCCTGGGTGGCAGCACAGGCCTCCTAGATTGACATAGGCCTATGGTCCAGGGTGAAAGTGCACGCCTCCCAGATTGGCATGGTCCCTGTGGGGACACATTCCTTGGACACTTGTAGGCAGAGGCTGCTTGTTGGTTCCCGGCCTCCCAGACCCGAAATAATCACACAGAAACTATATTAATTACAATATTGTTTGGCCAGTAGCTTAAGCATATTTCTAGCTAGCTCTTACATCTTAAATTAGCTTCATAGCAACATTGTTTGTGATAGCCAGAACCTGAAAACGACCTAGATGCCCTTCAATGGAAGAATGGATGAAGAAAGTATGGAATATATACATATTAGAGTACTACTCAGCAGTAAAAAAACAATGACTTTGTGAATTTTGCATGCAAATGGACGGGAACATCTTAAATTAGCCCATTTCTATTATTATATATTTTACCACCAGGCTCATGGTTTGCCAGTAAGGTTCTGGCTGGTGGATCCAGTCTTTCTCCTTTGGTGGCTACATGGCATCTCTCTGATTCTGTCTACTCTCTCTCTACATCTCTGTTCAGATTCCTGCCTGGCTTTACTCTGTTAAACCATTGGCCGAAAGCAGCTTCTCTATTAACCAATGGCAATAAAACATATTCACAGCACACAGAGGGGAATCCCACATCAGACACTGATATGGTCACAGATGGTAGCCCAGACTTTGGTCATCTTCAGGGCTTTTGGAGATAACAGGAGCCACAGATATCAAGACAGACCCCCCTACAGCTGCATCAGGGCCAGAGCCCATGACATGATCCTTGGCCGCAGCCAATGCCAGGACATCACCATGGATCTAGACGGCAAGCAGGCCATCCACATCAGCCTGTTGATCACCCTCACCCCCTAAGACCCACCTCTCTCTCCAGCACATGAATCATTCGGCTTCTTCCTCTCTTGCAATTCCCCATTCTGTATTCACTTACCATAACGGTGCCCAAACACCCTGTACCAGAATTATCAGGTAGGATGCTGGTTGATTTCTACCCACCCAAGCCAGAGGGCACGATGTGGAGCAGCTGCCATCCTCCTCATGCCCCGAGTCCTCAATTAACCTCTTAATGGGAAAGCATCCTAGTTTGGAGCAGCAACGCAAAGTCAGCTGCATAGAGCAACTTTGTCGTCACACAGCTCTGTTCCTGCTATTGTCCCTTGTCCCTTGCTGATTATTACCATGTGAATCAAACCCCTCCTTGTACACTGTCCACCCACAATAGTTTTGTTATTAATTTATGTAGTCTTTATTTAAACCAGATAGCAGCATAACAATAGAAACATTTGTGCCGCCTTCCGGATTTCCCTGTGCACTTATCTCTTTTTTTCTTTCTTTTCTTTTTTTTTTTTTTTTTTGGTTTTTCGAGACAGGGTTTCTCTGTGGTTTTGGAGCCTGTCCTGGAACTAGCTCTTGTAGACCAGGCTGGTCTCGAACTCACAGAGATCTGCCTGCCTCTGATCTCTTTCTTTTCAGTCCTAGGAATTGAACTCAAGGCCTAGTGCATTCTGGTGATCTACTGCTGAGCCCCAGCCCCAGCACTTATATAGCTATCTTGACTAGTTATTTAAATAAAATTATTTATGTTGGCCGGGCGGTGGTGGCGCACGCCTTTAATCCCAGCACGCGGGAGGCAGAGGCAGGCGGATCTCTGTGAGTTCGAGGCCAGCCTGGTCTACAAGAGCTAGTTCCAGGACAGGAACCAAAAGCTACAGAGAAACCCTGTCTCAAAAATCCAAAAAAAAAAAAATTATTTATGTTGGGCATGGTCTGCATGCCTTTAATCCCAGCACTATGGAGGCAGAGGCAACGACAGGTGGATCTCTGACTTCCAGACCAACCTGGTCTATGTAGCAAACTCGAGGCCAACCAAGGCTACATAGTGAGCCCCTGCTTCAAAACAATAACGACAAAGCCAAAAGATTACCTTATTATCATTTTGTATGTATGGTGTGGGGGGGGGGCATGCGGAGGTCAGAGGCCATTTGTGGAGAGTGAGTTTTCCCTTCCTCCTTTCTGTGGGTTCTGGGACCGGAACTCATGTTGTCAGGCTTGCACAGCAAACACCTTGACCTGAACCATCTCAGCACTCCTGGACCAGAGCCTTTTATTTTTTGAGGTGAAAGGCTGATGCCCTAAGACAGGGAGAGCAGAGGACAGGGACTGAGTTCCCCCATCCCTTCCTGTTGGGCAGTGGCTGGATCTACCTCCCTCACCCCCAATCTTCACCATTTGTTTTTCTCAGGCTCCAACCACTGTTTTTTGTTTTTTAATTTGTTGGTTTTTTGATTTATTACTATTTCTGTTTTGTTGAGATAGGGTTTATCTGTATAACAGCCCGGTTGTCCAGGAATTCACTTTGTGTAGACCAGGCCTTAAACTCATAGAGATCTGCTTGCCTCTGCCTCCTGTGTGCTGGGATTAAAGGCGTGTGCCACCTTTTGGGTTTATTTTTATGTATCTGAGTATTTTGCCTGCATGTATGTACGTGCATTGCATGCATGCCTAGTGCTCACAGAGGCCAGAAGGCACTGGAACTGGAGTTGGAGATGGTTGTGAGCCACTATGTGGGCACTCGGAACCAAATCCAGGTCCTCTGCAAGAACAGCCAGTGCTCTAACTGCTGAGATGTCCCTCCAGCCCTATCAACCACTATTTATGAGCAAGCCCTTACTGAACTCTCCTCAAGTTTCCAGGGTGTAGGTGTCCTAGTCACTGTTCTGTTACTGTTAAGAGACACCAAGACCAAGGCAACTCTTACAAAAGAAAGCATTTAATTGGGGGCTTGCTTACAGCTTCAGAGGCTTAGTCTATGACATCATGGCACTTAGTGTAGCACACAGAAACCATATTATTTAAACTACTGCTTGGCCCAATAGCTCTAGCTTCTTATTGGCTAACTCTTACATCTTAATTTAACCCATCTCCATTAATCTGTGTATCACCACGTGAGAGTGACTTACCAGTAAAGTTTCGGTATGTCTGACTCTGGTGGTGGCTCCATGGCATCTCTCTGATTCTGCCTCCTTTCTCCCAGCATTCACTTAAGTTTTCCCTGCCTAGCCCTGTTCTTTTGCCCTATCACAGGCCAATATAGTTTCTTTACTTATTAACCAATAAAAGCAACACATAGATGGAAGGACCTCCCACACCAGTAGGGCTTGGTTACAGAGATCAGATAAGAAAGTATTAGGCTGGGTGGTGGTAGCTCATGCCTTTAACCCCAGCACTTGGGAAGCAGAGGCTGGCGGATCTCTGAGTTTGAGGCCAGCCTGGTCTACAGAGTGAGTTCCAAGACAGACTCCAAAGCTACACAGAGAAACCCTGTCTTGGAAAAAAAAAAAAAAAAGAGTATCGGATCCACTGGAACTGGAGTTAAGGATGGTTGTGTACCACCACGTGGGTGCTGGGAACTGACCCCGAGACCTCTGCAACAGAAGCAGTGCTCTTAACCCAGCGGGCCATCTCTCCAACTCCAAGTGTGTACCTTTAAGAAGGCTGCCACTCTCTTCCACCTGCTTTTAGGCCGGAGTCCGCATTCCTGGTCCACAGCACCCTCTGGTGGTTGCTAAGCGGCAACACTAGGGCCAGTTTCAGTTCAGGATTCCTCTGAGACAATACATTCAAACACTGGTCATTGCACTGTGAACTGAGGCCCAACGAGGGTAGGAGTTGCCCAAGGTCTCATGGAGGGGGTACTACATACCAAACAGTCTAGAAATACTTTGATAAACAGGTTATTTGTGATTGGTGAGTGAGCTCAGCTTGTTCCTGTCATCACTCTTCAGAACTCCCTCCCTTTTGGTCTAATCTAGAAGACCCTGAGTCGTGGAGTTCACCCCTGTGCTTCTCCACACCCAAGTTCCTTTTTTGTCTCATGGCTTTTGCAGGAGCTGCCTTCGCTCCTCTCCTTGGTTTGGTCTTTCAGCTCTGCGGGGCGTTTCCTGATGGTCTCACCCCAGTTTCTAAGACATCCTGGTTAGCTATCCTCAATGCTTTGCACCACAATCATCCTTGCTTTCCTCTTTGCCTTCCCCTTGACTGATTTCAGTGCCCTGCGGGACATCTGGATGCTGGGCAGGTGCTCAGCGTTCTGAGGACATCGACAGAAAGGCAGGTGACAAGAGACACAGCAGAAACCGCTTTAGAGAAAGTCTGGAGGTTTATTGAACAATCGGAGTCACAACTGAACATGGTAGGTTGTCCTTCACAGGTTCAGTCTTTCAGGCAGGAGGGATGGCTGGTCTCGGGCTTTCCCCACAGAATCCCTGTCTCACTTCCCAGCTTTCCTACCTGCAGCCCCTGGGGACCCAGCCGTCCAGCTAGTCACAGAGCAGAGTGGGGCATATTAAAGTCCTGAAACCTGGGACCACTCTCACCCCATGGTGCCAACAGGACCCTGGCTCAGCATCAACCTTGAACCCAACGATGACACGGATTTGTCATAGAAAGCGTTAGGGGCAAGTTGATGAATTCAAGGGCAGAACTGCATGCATGTGTCATCTCGTTCCCACCGCCAGTCTTTAGGAAACTACAAACACAACACCCGCTAAGCGCTGGATGCAAGCTGCCTAACTGGGACCAGGAACTGCTGAAGCCAAGAGTCTGCGATTCCCAGCTACGCACAGGAATGACTGACGCAGGGAAGGCCGAAGAGACACCATGATGCTGACTTTGGAAACGCCCATGAGAGCAGCCTGCTGCCACCTGGCTGCTCTCAAAGCCAGGAACTCCAGTTGGCAGGGGAGGGTAGGACAGCTAGCCACGCGAAGGCCTTAGCCTCACAGCAAGGACACTCTGCATTCCAAAAATGTTTCCAGAATCTTCTGGGCGGAGGGGCTGTGGGGGGAATGCTGCCTTTCTAACCACATCTTGTTTTGTGATCTCGGCCTCTGAATAAAGCTTTGGAGGAAAAGGCGCTGGCCGCCTGGCCCGTCACTTGGCCAGTGGCATGTCCACAGGTCCTTCTGCCTGTGTGGACTGTCAGCTAGTGGAAACCTAACTCTTTGAGAAAAGGATTTCCAAGCCTGACATCAAAACAAGGTGGGAAGTAAGCATTTGCAGTCAGCCACCAAATCAACCTGGCTCTTCCCGTGACATTATCTCCTCAAGTCTTATGCCCTCAGGTCGGACAGAGTTCAGCTCTGTCCGTGAGCTCTGAGGTGAGCTCAGAGGAAGTGGCCACCTAAGAAGGGGAATGAACCGGATGAGAACGGTCATAAACAAGCTACGTTGGGGATGGCTTGTGGCTGCCCCTGCCTTAACCATCTGCTTGGCTTGACATTACCTGGAAATCTAGCTGGTCATCCCACCCCTGATAGCGAGGGACAGGCAGAGCACTTCTGGGGGTTGGCATGTCCCCTGCACAGGCTGCCAGGGCCCCAGAACTTGCAGGCTCCTCGAGCCGTCCTGTCCAGGGAGGGCTCCTGCACAGATAGGCAGTTGCACCTGTTGTGGGGTTCTCTGGGTCTCAGGTTCTGCTTCAAGCCTAGCACCTCCTGCCTGAGTCTCTCAGCTCACAGGACCTGCACAAGCGCCCCTCCTCCACCCGCCCCTGTTTCTTTGTCTAGCAAGGCACTAGGAAGTGGTTCAAGTTTAGGGAATCGGCTGTTCGGCTGCATTTTCTCTTTGTAAAAGGCACAGTTTTTATTGTAACGAGGCCACAGTGCTCTCTGAGGACTCGACTCCCCTTGGCTGCAACCTGCATCCCCACCGGGTCCTAGACACCTGTCCACCCCCTTTTTGATTTCTTCCTAGATGGCCACAAGGACACCAGGAATCCACCCGAGAGCTGTGCCAGCACAGGGGCCATGTGGCAGTGGCTCTACACCAGCCACCTGGCCAACCCGGGGGCTTGCTGACCTCAGGAACGGAATTACTAAGGCAGAGCTCTGACCCTAGAACCGTGGATCGGTTACTCCACTGGTAAGTAACACGATCAGGTGGCCCAATCTTTGGAGGGTGAGTTTTTGTTTGAGACCCCCAGAACCCTGACATGGGTTTAGGGGTGATCTGGTGAGGGGACGATAGCTCATGAGATCCTCACTATTAACAAGGCTGCAGCTGTGATGCTCAGGCACTGGTCCCCCACGGCCTCCACTCCTGGGGTCACACATGGGCTCGGGTCAGGGGTTGCCCGACACTTGGCTGCTTGCATTGGATGCCCGCGTACCCCATGGCTCATCTTAGCTTTGGATAGAACCGCAGGACTTTTCAGAATCTCCAGGGTTCTGTGAGGTTGGAACCACAATGGTCATTATCTGGGGGATGCTGCCCCCAGCGGACTCTAGAGGTGAGCACCTCTCCCATTCCTCTCTGATGCAGGGAGCTGCCAAGGAGAGACATAGAGAAAGGACTTTGGAAGCATGGGCTGGGAGCTGTTCAGTCTGGAGGTCTACTTAGTTAGCTGAACTAGCCCTGAAAACCTGGTACCCAGACAGCCCTGAAGCTGGAATGGGCATCTGAAATACCCAGAGAGCCAGGGGAGACATCCTTTACATCTGGCTACAGAGTAAGGGGGCCTTTGCCTAGTGATGGAACACTCTGAGGTCCCAGTGAGCTCTCACTGCCCTGGACCAACACAGAAGCTGGGCAATAATGGCAGTCTCCCCTGGGACAGGGACACTGCCGTGCCAGTGGCTGCCACATAGGCTTCAAAGCTGTTCCAAGGCCAATGCCACCTTTCTTTCCAGGGCACTGTCATGTCTGAACAGCCCGAGAGCCGAGCAACCTCATAGGACTAATTTTCTGGCCTGAGGCTGCCCCAGGTATTCCTCCCCCTTAGGGGACATGTTGACAGCCCGAGGAGCTCTGCTATAAAACAAGCAGGCTCTGCCTCCTTACAGCGCCATTTGTAAGGTCTCTTCTCCCTCTGGCCCCACCACACAAGCGCTTCAAGAACCCTCTGTCCCAAGCCATTTGGCCCAGCACCTTGGTGCCCACAGATGCCCTTCTCCCATGGGAGGAAGGTTTGTAAGCTCCACAGCAACCCGAGGGGGCTCGTCGAGGAGGTCTGAGGACTCAGTTTCTGTTGAACTTTTCTAAGACCGTAGAGTTGGTGTGTTCAAAGAGCCACTGCTGGGTGAGGGAGGAAGGGTTGCAGGCGTTCATGAAGATCCTGTGGTCGCTTTCACTGCAGTCCATGCAGCTGCCGCTCACAGGGTGGTACAGGGTTTTGTCCTACGGGACAGGGAGGTTGTCAGGTGGGGGACACAGAAGCCATGACAGCAACGAGGAAGCAAGAAGTCGATTCGATTGATGCTCATATCCTGCTGGCCTTGCTCTTGGCCAGATATGGCCCAGCATGTCCCATTTCCTTGGGATGGATGCTACTTCCAAGCAGGACCTTTAACGCAGCCTGCTTCCAACCAAAACGCTACTCGATCCCTGCTGTGGGGCTTGGCTGCTTGTTTTCTTCCTTTTCTTTTTTTCTTCCCTCTCTCTCTCCCTTCTTTCCTCCCTCCCTCCCTCCCTCCCTCTCTCCCTTCCTTCCTTCCTTCTTGTGTCTCACTACATAGTTCTGGCTGACCTGGAACTTGTTATGTAGACCAGGCTAGCCTAATCTCACTGAGATCTGCCTGCCTCTGCCTTCCCAATGCTGAAACGAAGATGTGCACTACCACACCCTGGCTGGCTTTCTTTTTACTTCTTCCCTTCGTCCCTCCGTCCCTCCCTCCCTCCCTCAAGACAGGGTTTCTTTGTGTAGCCTTAGCTGTCCCAGAACTAGCTCTATAGATGAGATTGGCCTCAAATTCACAGAGATCCTCCTGCCTCTGCCTCCCAAGTGCTGGAATTAGAGGCTTCCCCGGGTGGCTTTCTTTTTAAAATGCATGAATCTGGGTTTCCACCCTCTCTCTCAGAGCTAGATTAACAGCAGAGAGGATGAGTGGACAGGATCCACAGGATCCACAGGGAGAAGCAGGAGGCATTGCACTCCCCAGTCTGCTCCCCCATCCCGCACCGCTCCCCACCTTGCGGTACTTCCACAGCTGGTTGCCCTTCATGCTGTGGCAGTCGTAGAGGGTGACGGGGCTAGTGTGGGAGACAGCGTCGAAGCAGAACTTCTTGGTGTGCTGAGGGTCCCCAGGCCGGATGTCCTCCCTCCAGGTGAAGGTGAAGACCTGCGTACATAGGGACATCAATAGAAGCAGCAAACACTGAGAACGCCCTTTGTTGTTTGCCGGTTTGTTTTCTGAGATGAAGTCTACCGTTTGATGGCTCCATCGTGTTATACAGACAGGGATAGTCCTAAGCTCCCGATCTTCTTGCCTCCAGCTCCCGAGTGCTGAAATTATAGGCACGTTCTACCATGCCTGGCTTGCTAACCATCAATACTCTGTCCCGACAGGAAGTGAATAGGTGCCACCAGAGACCTGCTTTCTCTTACTAGAGATTCAGCAGCACCTACTAGAACTCTCTAACATTGGAATCACAGTATGTCTTCCCCCCCTTGTCTATCTGCCTTTCTTTCTTCTCAACTCTATCTCCTTATGGGCACTCTAGCAGCCAGCACATTTACCGACATCTCGCTCCCTGATGTCACTGTCCTGTCTACTTCTCGTGCGTCTTTCCCCGATGTCAGGGCTGTCCCCAGATTCTGGGTTAAAAAGCAGCCCACTAAGAACATTTGTGCGCAAGTCCGCGTACACAGTGAGGCTCCAGGCCAGCCAGGGCTACGTGATAAGCCTCTAGAAGGCTGGGATTGTGCTGACTTCACACAGCGGCGTGGAAAGGATGGCCAGCAGGGCCGGGTCCTCCAGAAAGGAGATGCCGACCTCCCTGTACCCACCGGTGATTCCCACCAGCAGGGTTTGTCTGTGCAATGCTCAGGACTCTCCTGCATTTTGTGAGGAGGCCTGAGCAGTGAACACTGCTTATGCTTTTAGTACATCTGTGTTATTAATTCATATCAACAAGAAAATAAACGGTGACAGAAGCTGGCAAGGACACAGGGCAAGGGGCTCTGCTACCCTGGGGAGAATTCAACGTTCGTGCAGCCCCTGTGAAAATCGGTGTGGAGGGGCCTCAAACATGAAGCCTAACCTACTGTATGTAACCCACTTCTCCTCAAAGGAATCTACGCCAGTGCACCAAAGAGAGGCCTGCTGTTTTTATAGAGAAAAGGTCTCACACAGCACACGCTGGCCTTGATCTCCCACCTCCTGCCTCAGCCTCAGCAGGGATTAATTGCAGGCGTGTGCCGCCATGGTCAGTGCTGGGGTGTTGAGGATTAAGTCTGGGGCTTTGCACACATGGGGTAAACACTCGAGTAGCTGAGCACTTGTTTCCCAGTGCTTTTTGTCTAAATTTATATTTATAGGCTGGGCATAGTGCACACCTTTAATTCCAGCCTACCGGAGGCAAAAGGGCAGGGATTTGGTTCTCCCCTCAACCCTGAGTTCTGGGGATTGAACTCCGGTTTTCAGCCTTGAAAAGCAAGCACCTTTACTGCTGGGCCATCTTACCAGCCAGTCCCGTTTAGGGATTTTATAAGTCAAGGAAGACAGACAGGGCACATGCTGCCTTCCAGGGCAGTGCCCTCTCTGAGTCATTACTGTGCAGAAAGGTCCCCAATAGAGCTGGCCAGAGGCTGGTATCATGCTCTTGAATCTGCAGAACCATGAGCACTGAGAGCTAATAAACTTCCATTCTTTATAAAGCACTCAGAATACGACATTCAGGTATAGAAACAGAAACCAGAGCAAGCATGTACGTGGACACACACACAAACACTAGTGAAATGAGCCAAAAAATGCCTATTGGTTACAAGTATAAGGGTGGGGGTTTATAGGACAGTCCAGATGAACAGTAGTACCCGTCACATGCAGGAATTCTGTCTCCCTTCCCCCGGCGCTCTGGGAGCACCGAGACTTATCCTCTGGTTGACAATGGTCTCTGTTCACTAAGCGTGAGGACCTCGGAGTCCCTCTGGGCAGCCCTTACCTGCATGCTGTTCCAGCCAGCCTCTCCACGGCCCCGAATGCAGGTCTCAAGCCTCAGCGGAGAGCCCAGTGTGCCGTGCTTCGTGTCTGTGCACAGTCCCGTGCCCACATTGCGAATCTGAGGGGACAAAGGAAGGGCAACCGCTGAGGCACCTCAAGGCGTCCACTGGGCCCTGCTGGGCGGTGAGGAGACCAAGACAGGCTAAACTCTGAGCTGCTTTAGAGGAGCTTGCCCCAGGCTGCAGGAGGTCCTCCTGACTGTGAGGGACAGGATCCCAGTGGCTCCCCAGTGATACTTCCTGAAGCCTGGGAAGATGAGGGAGGAAGGAGGGAGGCCAATGTCCTTCAGCGGCCTCACTCTGGAAAGCATTCCACCCAGCAGATCCAGGATCCAATTTGACCCCCGTTCTAGGAGCCTGAGGAGTAGCTAGCTGTCCAGGGACAGTGTCTTTGCCATCCTTCTAGAATTATTCTTATTCTTTTTTTTTTTTTTTGGTTTTTCGAGACAGGGTTTCTCTATGGCTTTGGAGCCTGTCCTGGAACTAGCTCTTGTAGACCAGGCTGGTCTCGAACTCACAGAGATCCGCCTGCCTCTGCCTCCCGAGTG